>NC_044981.1:35128936-35213123 GCF_008728515.1 Papio anubis
TGGTGACACTGGTGCCTGCTGCAGTTTGGGAACCCCTGTTCTCCCTTTCCAGCCTCCGCATCCAGACTGCGAGATGGGGAGACTGCTGGAAGAATCACATGAGATCATGACATGGGCTGAACTGTATCCCCCAAAATTCATGTATTAAGATCTTAATCTCCAGGACCTCAGAATGGGACTATATTTGGAGATAGAGTCTTTATTTTTATTTTTATTTTTTTATGTTTTATTTGAAACAGAGTATCGCTCTGTCACCTGGGCTGGAGTGCAGTGGCACGATCTTGGCTCACTGCAACCTCCACCTACAGGGTTCAAGTGATTCTCCTGCCTCAGCCTCCTGGGTAGCTGGGACCACGGGCACGCACCACCACAAGCGGCTAATTTTTGTATTTTTAGTAGAGACAGGGTTTCACCATGTTGGCCAGGCTGGTCTTGAACTCTTGACCTCAGGTGGTCCGCCCACCTTGGCCTCCCAAAGTGCTGGGATTACAGGCATGAACCATCGTGCCCAGCCTGGAGATAGGGTCTTTAAGGAGGTAATTAAGGTAAAATGAGATCATGGCAGTGGGTCCTAATCCAATGGCTGGTGTCCTCATAAGAAGAGGTGACTAGGACACAGAGGTGCACAGAGAGATGACAACGTGAAGACACAGAGATGAGAAGGAAGACAGCCATCCTCACAAGAAATGAACTCTGTTGACATCTTAATCTCTGATGTCTAGCCTCCAGAATTGTGAGAAAATTCATTTTCGTTTTTTAAGCCACTCAGTTTGTGGCATTTGCCACAACGGCCCCAGTGAACTAACACAGATTTCACAAGCAAAATACTGACCCTCATGCCTGGCCTAAAATATATGTCCAGTAAACAGGAGATTTTCACAGGGTTTAGTCAGGAAGACAACTAAACTAAGACACATAAAATCTTTGATGAGGTAAAAGGTCCACCTCCTCCTCCAACATTGCCATCAACCTCTGTATTTTATTTTATTTTATTTTATTTTATTTTATCTTATCGTATCGTATCGTATCTTATCTTATCTTATTTTATCTTATTTTATTTTTGAGAGGGAGTCTCGTTTTGTCACCCAGGCTAGAGTGCAGTGGTATGATCTCAGCTCACTGCAACCTCCGCCTCCTGGGTTCAAGTGATTCTCCTGCCTCAGCCTCCCTAGTAGCTGGGACTACAGGCACGTGCCACCACACCGGGCTAATTTTTGTATATTTTAATAGAGATGAGGTTTCTCCATGTTGGTCAGCCTGGTCTCGAACTCCCAACCTCAGGTGATCTGCACCCCCCTCAGCCTCCCACAGTGCTGGGATTACAAGCGTGAGCTACTGCGCCCGGCCAACCTCTATATTTTAGATCTTGCGTGTCCTTTAAGGCTCAGTTTCAAAAGCCATCTCCATAGGAAGTCTCCCTCAATACTCCCCCACCCCCAGAAAGAGTTCCTGTCACCAACGGTGGACCAGGTGACAGCAGGCAGGAAACAGACCCAAATGAGTAGTGGTTTTGGACCCAGGCAGCTGGGAGTTGGGAAGCACAGACACCCTCCCTAGTAGGGCATCTCCAACCTGGCAACCCAGGTAAAGCCATGGGTGGGGGTGCTGCTGGAAAGAGCAGATGCTAATGGGTGTGCTACACTTAGCGCATGGTTAACACTGAAGTGGGCACAGGGGCAGATGTCCCTAGAGAAAGAATATAAAATCATGAATAAAACCTGTTAGAAATATGTCCTAAGAGGGAGGGGCCTACCAAATATGAATGTGAATTTTGTATCCTTTTTTTCAAGAGGCCCTCAAATTCTATAAGCTACAGAGGCCCCCAAAACAGGGGTTTTCCCCCTGTTCTCAATAAAAAACTGTTTTGATTGTTTTCTAGGAACCCAGAGATGAGACCTTTTGGGAGCCAAGGAAACATTTCCAGGAGCCCTGGGACCATGAGTTACTGGGGGTCCCAGGCAAGGATCTGGAAGAGAGACCACACACACACACACACACTGCAGTTATTATTATTATTATTTTGAGACAGAGTCTTGCTCTGTTGCTCAGGCTGGAGTAGAGTAGTACAATCTCGGCTCACTGCAACCTCCTGGCTTCAAGAGATTCTCATGCCTCAGCCTCCCGAGTAGCTGGGACTACAGGTGTGCACCACCACGCCCAGCTAATTTTTTTGTATTTTTAGTAGAGACAGATTTGCATCATGTTGGCCAGGCTGGTCTCAAACTCCTAAGCTCAGGCTATCCACCTGCCTTGGCCTCCCAAAGCCCTGGGATTACAGGTGTGAGCCACCGTGCCCAGTTCACACTGCAATGATTGATCATGGTGAGGGGACAGCGTCCAGTGGGAACTTGGCAGAAGCAAGCGGGGGCTAATGATCTCCCTTTCCTGGGCTCTTTGCCCTGTGGCCTGGATGCCTGTCCCAGTCTGCCCTCTCTTTCCTGGGCCCTGCCCATGAGTGTCAACCTAAAATATTCAAAAAGCTCGGGATCCAGTTAAATTAGTTTATTTAAATGCAAAGTGTGAGGGTGGCCGTCCAGAGAAACGTGGACACCAAAAAATGGTGACCAGTGTTCCCCAGTGTGGGGAAAGGTAAGAATTGTTTATACAGGCACAGGCCCTGCCCCTGGGACTTCCTGAGAAATAGGGACAAGAGAGGTCACCCTTACCACCTGGCCAGCCCTGGCTGCCCCTGAAGACATCCTCAGGCTGCACTATGAGAAGCCTTGGGATTCCTCATCCCACAGCCTGCTTCAGAGCAACAGCTTTTCCCTAAAAGCAAATTAAGTTCAGGGACTGTCAGGGACAGGATGGGATGGGAGGGGCCTCACTGTAGCCAGCTCTGGCCTACAAGCTGTGAACAATCTTAGGAATATGCTATGTGTGTAGAGCCCTGGGTTCAAATCCCAGCTCTTCCTCTTTCTAGCTGTGTGTCCTTGGGCAAGTCACTTCCCCTGTCTGGGCTTCAGTTTCTTCTTCCACACTATGATAGGGGTCAGGGTGGGAATAGATTATATGGTGTCTACTCTATTCCCTCCTGAGCCTTCCCGGGAGATGGGGCTCTAATAACCCAGCCTGGGTTCCCCTGAAATACCTGGATTAGAAGCCCCGTGAGAGCAGTGATGCATGGGGTCTCTTTATTCCTAACAACCTGCAGATGCCAGTCATAGCCAGCTGACTGCTTTGCCCCCGCCCTGAGCCAGCTCCCAGCTGAATGGGCAAGAAGTTGGCCCACCACCGGCAAAGCAACCCAGACACTCACGTGAGGGGCTTCTCCAGGCGGCTCCCAGGGGACCCCACAATCTCTCCAAGGGTGCAGAAGGCCTGGCCCAGGAAATCCTGCATGTCCAGGGAACAGAAGAGACCAGTGTCACCCACTCTGCTCACAGCTATCCCACCTCCCCCATCGCACAATTCCTGGAAGCGTGAGAGCCCTCAAATGACAGGGCGCAGCCTCAGACACACATTCCATCCCAGCAAAGCCCTGGGCCCACCCGAAGGATGGCATTTCAGAAACTGTGGAATTGCCGAGCAGTCACTGGCAGAACTCACGTGTTTGGATAAATCGGGACTCTTAGAGTCAACGTCGTATCTGCAGGGAACACAGAGAAATGATGAAGGCAGCTGCGGATGTTCTGCCCAATCCTGCCTGGGTTCTCAAGTTGAGTCAGGGCCCCTGTCCCCCAAAAACAGGTCCCAACACAGTGAATATTTCCAGGAGTAATTGTTGGAAGGCATGAAAGGAAGCCTTCTGGGTGCTGGACATGTTCTGTCCTTGAGTTGGGTGATGGTCAGAGGGGTGGAAATGGATGTAAAAATGCATTGTGGAGTAGGCGCTAAGATTTACGCACTTCACTATGTGTATGTTACACCTCATTAAAAATGGAAAAAATTAAATGAGCTCTGTCGGCCCGGCTGGTTCACAGGTGGCTGAGCCACCTTACCTTTCGCTCCCCTCACTCACAGAGTTTCCCATCTTTGATCTTCACAGCCAAGCCTTGGCTGCCCGTGGTGCTAATACCTTGCTTCTGACCTTCCCTTATGGCTTCACCCCACCCAGGCCTGCCCAGCTTGCCCACAGGCCTGGTCACTCAAGAAGGAGGGAGGCATTAACACCTTCACCTCAGCCGTCTACAGGCAGCGTGATGCTGCAGCTGGCCTCCTCCCCTCACCTGGGGTCTGCTCACCTGGAGCCTCACCTGCCACCTTCCCCCAGCATCTCCCACCCACCCACTGGCATCTCTGTGGCCAAACAGCCATGCCAGGCCCAGATGACTCCTGCTGAGGGATGGTCACTCTCTTATCAGCCCTCTCCAAAATGTCACCAGGTGACTTCTCTACAATGGGCTGTGTTGACTCTCCTCAGCCTCAATACCTCCCATCATTCCCTCCAAAGTTATTTCCTTCCACTGCATTCTTTCCTTTGCTCCCTAAGGTCCCAAACCCCCTTCTTTCCCACTCTGACCACTCTTCTGTGGGGCAAAGACTTTTCAAAGCATCCCATACCCCATAAAAACAACATCACAAACTCCCCGGCCTGTTTACCAAGCCTGAAATCCCACCGTGATCTTTAATGTCAGGAGAAAGGCACTGTCATCTTCCAGTGGCTGCTGGATGCCTGAGCCCCACCAGCCAGGCCACCTCTGCGGGAGGGGAGGCTGCAGGGACCCTCTCCCAGAACACGCTTAGACAGAGGAAGCAGCCAGTGGCTCCCTCCTGGTTACTAGGGGAGAAAAGGGCTCCCAGAGGCACAGTCAAGAATTGCCTTCAGGATCTTTCCTCAGCGGACATTCCCCGGCACAAAGAAGCTTGCCTGATGCCATCCCCAACTTAACTGAGACAAACTGTTAAATTTGTCTCTCCTGGTAAGGGTACAGGCAGACTTCAGCTAATTGCCACTTCTATCCCAGGCCAACCTGGGCTCCCGCTAATATCTCAGCTCCTCCCACCCTCCCCCAACCACAGGCCTGTGGTCCTACCTCCCAGCAATCTTCCTCCCCACCTGGCTGCATCTTCAGCACCATCTTCCACTTACAAATCAAAACGGAGGTTCTGCTTCTCCTCGAAAAAGTAATCCACAATGAACTTGCGCACGAAGTCGGGATTGAGCGTGTTGTCAATGACTTCAGTGCGCCCGAACTGCAAGAGAAGTTGGAGGGTAAACCTCAGGGCCGGGCTGGTAGGGCCGGGGAGAGTACTGGGCTCAGAGCCCCTTAGTCCTGGTTCTGGCAGTTATGAAAGCCCTGTCTCTCCAGGCTCCTGACATCCATCCCCTCCCAATCAAAGCATGAGTTCTTGCATCTGACAGTGGAAGCCATGTACAGTATGGCTCCAACCCACATGGCTTCTCCCCATCTCCATGCAAGCTGATGGTCTTAATACCTGAGCAGGCCCTTCCCTTCACCTGGCCTCCCCGTCTCTGCCAGTGGCATATCCTCATTCCCTCAAGGCCTGATGTAAATACCAGCTCCTCCAGGAAGCCTTCCTGATTCCTCCAACCAGAGAATTTTATTTCTCTGAGCCTCCTCGAACTTGTGCCCACTCCACTCCATGACCACCATTCTGAGAATTGATTCCACAATTAGGTGTGTACTTATTTGATTCCCCAGTTGCAAACACAAGGGCAGAGGCAGGGACCGTAGGAGACCACCTCCTAAAAGATCCCGCCCTTTTGGTATTCATGCTCTTGCATAATCACCTCCTCTCGAATGTGAGCTGGGCCTAGTGACACACTTGTACTGAACAGAGTATCACACAAGTCATAGAACGTCACCTCCAAGGTTCTGTTACAAACAACTATGACTTCCGTCTGGGCACCCTCTCTTGCTCTGTCTTGCTTGCCACTTAATAAAACCAGCTGCCATGTTGTGAGCTGCCTTATGAAGAGGGCGGCAAGGAAAGGAGGAGGCCCCAGGCTAACACCAGTGAGGAAGAGCGGCTGTCAATCTGCCCATCCATAAGAATTGAAATCCTGCCCACAACCACTGGGTGAGCTTGCAAGCAAATCTTGCCCACTTGAACCTTGAGATGATTGAGGCCTCGGCCAACACCTTCACTGTGACCTTGTGAGAGACCCTGAGCCAGAGGACCCATCAAAGCTGCACTCAGATTCCTGCCTGCTGTTTAAACCACTAAATTCTGAGGTGATTTATTACTCAGCAATAGCTAACTAATTCAGAGACTGAATTGTCTTGGTTGCCCTTGCAGCTGATATTCTAGAATTTTGTACATAATAGGCAGTCAATAATTGAATCCCAATCAGTTTCGCAAATGACTTTAGGCCAAGTCACTCTCCATCTTTGGGCATCAGAATCACCTAGAGAACTTGGTAAAATACAGATTGTGGAGGGCCTCACTCCAGAGGCTCTGACTCAGTAGGTCTAGAGTGGAGCCTGGGAATCTGCATTTTAGAAGTCCTCAGGTGATGCTGGTACTGTGGGTCTGGGGACTCCACTTTGAGAACCACTACTAGGCTAGGTGGTGGTCCACTGGGATCCAAGTCTCCTGCAGGCTCCGTAGGCCATAGAGGAGGGCAGAGTGGGCACGAGTCCAGACCAACCATCCCATCAAAGCAGCTCTCTTTTGTATCTGCTCAATACAGTAGACATTTTGAGCAAAATTTTTGTTTCAAAAAAGGGGTGAGGGGCTAAGAGGTGAAGTTCAAAACCACTGCATTTACAATAGACTATCATTCAGCCTTAAAAAAGGAAGGAAATCCTGTCATGTGCTACAATATGGTGCACCTTGAGGAGACTGTGCTAGTGAAATAAGCCAGTCACAGTAGGACAAATAATGTATGTGTCCACTTACAGGAGGTATCTAAAGTGGCCAAATTCATTGACACAGAAAATAGAATGGCAGTGACCAGGGGCATGGTGGAGGGGTATAGGGGGAGTTGTTTAATGGGTTAAGGGTTTCAGTTTTGCAAGATGAAAATGTTCTGGAGACCTGTTTCACAACAATGCAAATACATTTGTAACTCTACTGAACTGTACACTTAAAAATGGTTATGATGTGGCTGGGCCCGGTGGCTCACGCCTATAATCCCAGCATTTGGGGAGGCTGAGGCGGGCGGATCACGAGGTCAAGAGATCAAGACCATCCTGGCCAACATGGTGTAACCCCGTCTCTACTAAAAATACAAAAACTAGCTGGGTGTGTTGGCGCACGCCTGTAGACCCAGCTGCTTGGGAGGCTGAAGCAGGAGAATTGCTTGAACCCAGGAGGTGGAGGTTGCAGTGAGCCGAGATCATGCCACTGCACTCCAGCCTGGCAACAGAGCGAGACTCCATCTCAAAAAAAGAAAAAAAAAAAAAAGGTTATGATGGAAAATTTTATGCTATGTGCTTTTATTTCCCACAATTAAAAAACGAAAAACATTAGCTAGGCATAGTAGCATGCACTTGGGGTCCCAGCTACTCAGGAGGCTAAGGTGAGGGGATGGTTGAGCCCAGGAGGGTGCAGTGAGCTACGATCACAGCACTGCACTCCAGCATGGGCAATAGAGAGAGACCCTGTCTCTCAAAACAAAAGCAAATGAACGAAAAACCCACCACATTGTATGCTACATGAAGGCAGGGGTGCTGTTCGTTACAATATTTACCAGAGTCTCAAAGCAGTAAGACAGGCAGGTGCAAAGCAAAATATTTTAAATGGGCTGTTAATTCTTTTTAATAATCCTGAGTGTCAGAGTGTCAGTCTTCCTTGATGGGGCTCTGCAGTCCAGGAAAACACCAGCACATGGGTCCCTCACACATGTGGTAGATGAGGCCCTGGGTTACCTGGGGCTTACCCTGAGTGTCCCTTCTACCCTGAATTAAGTTAGAAACTTCCAAAGGAGCTAGGCATGGTGGCTAACACCTGTAATCCCAGCACTTTGGGAGGCCGAGGCAGGCGGATCACTTGAGGTCAGGAGTTTGAGACCACCCTGGCCAACATGGTGAAACTCCATCTCTACTAAAAAAACACACACACAAAAATGAGCCGGGCGTGATGGCACACACCTATAGTCCCAGATATTTGGGAGGCTGAGGCAGGGGAATCACTTAAACCCAGTGTAAGGTGGAGGTTGCAGTGAGCTGAGATGACACCACTGCACTCCAGCCTGGGTGACAGAGAAAGACTCCATCTCACTGGAGAGGGAAGCTCCCACTCCAGGTAACATGGAGCACTAGATTTGGCATCTTGTTGTCCCTCACTCCCTTGGCGAGTCAGTCTCATGTTCCAATCAATCTCATCTGCTAAATCTCTTCCTCTGCTGTGGCCTTGGTCCGGCCTCATCACTTTCTCACCTTGTCACCGTGACCACCATGGCAGCCTCCTAAGGGACCCCACATGTGCCAATTCCTAATGCTTGGAGCCTTAGCTCCCTGGCCATCCTGTTCTCCAACTCCCCACCCCTCCTGTGTGCGCCCATTGTCCTCCTGCATCTCTAAGGCTGCACTTACTGCGCGGCCTGATAATGATCTACTGAGTCTCTTTCTACCCCTCTAGGTTGTGAGCTTCTCAAGCAGCAGGAGAATCCAAGTTCTCCTCATCTTTGCAGCCCAGGACCTAACAGCATTTAATACACAGTCGCAAGTTAAGATCATAACAGCTGCTGTTTATTGAATACATACAATGCACGAGGAGCGGTTTTAAACATTTTGTGCCATATGGATATTGACCAATTTTGCATCTATGTGTAAATTCATTTCAGCATTCCTGATCATCTATATGTGTGTGTTGCTTGAATTATTTGAACTGGTTGCAACATCTTACTGGTTTCCTTATTAATTAACAAGCTTTGATAATAAATATTTGTCATGCTAATTTTATACTTGTATGGTAGTCATGATTTTACCTTTTTAAAAAATATATGCTTTAACAGGTGCTTTTTAAAAATACCCATGCTCAAGCCCCACCACAGATCAATTAAATCCAAATCTCAGTGGGTGGGGCCTGAACAACTGCTTTTTTAAAGTTTCCTTTAAAAAAGGGATCATAATGTGATCCATCTGATCATAATGTGCAGATGGAGTTGAGAATCACTAACAAATGAGAATATAGCAGGAGGAGGGAAGGAAACTAACATTTACTGAGCCCCTACTAAATGCTCACCAGGTTAAGTGGATCATTAAGTTATCTCATTCAATTCTCACAAAAATCTTGTGAGGTATTTTACACACGAGGAAACTAAAAATCAGAGAGGTTAAGTAACTTGCCCAAGATCACACAGCAAGGCAGAGCTGGGACCTAAACTTGGGTATATCTAACTCCAAAGCCCATTATATTTCTACTGCATCTAACTGTGAGGAGTCATCAAGCATTATGAAAATCAAATAAAGATGAGGTTTACTTCACAAGCATTTATCACAGTCCTAGTGTGTGTCAAGCAATGGAGAGGACATCAGATTGAATAAGACTGGGTTCCTTTCCCACCCCCTAAATTCAGTAACAATCTTACAATGCATAACCCCGTTCCAAAAGAGTTCCTGCATTCTCCTCTCCTGCTCTTCTTCTTGATGAATACCTCCTGCCTTCAGACAAAAGGAACATGTCTCTTAATGGCTTTCCTGCAAAATATTCCAGGTAAACACCCAGGTTTGAGAAAATCCTCCTTTAAGGAAGGGACTTCCTTCCTTCCTCTCAGTACACTTGCCCTCCTCCTTCAACAACCTCAAAGCATCCCTCTAGCAGGATTTTAGATAAGCCCCAGCCCAGAAGGAGCAGGCACCCTTTACGCAGTTTCCCTCCCCACCCCGCCCCACCCCCAGCATAGGCTCCAAGGAAAACACCCATTAAGGAAGATGACAAGGCTGCTTTTAAAATGGCACTTGCAGCTTCAATAGAGGGGAATACCCTAGAGATTGATTCTGCCTAAGAAGAAAATGGAGTTCTCCCGGAAACAGGACACTGCAAGCCCACTCCCAATATCTCCTAGGGCAGGAAAGGGGCACACGAGCTAGGCTGGACAGTGAAAGATTACTAAGCCTCAGAGGTAGTTAAGACATGCAGATCACAAACAACTGCCAAATCCACAATCTGGGGACTTACTGGAGATGTTTTATAGCCTTCATTACTTGGATGAATAACAAAGGGGAAAAAAATGCTAAAACTTGGATTTTAAAATCTAAGAAGCTACCACGTCCCGTCAGGCCCAATGTACACCCCATTAATGATGGCAGAAACACAACTGAAGAGACATTGAAAAAAAAATCAATTTGGCGGCTGTATTTCATTCTACATAGACTTATAGAGTTTTCAAGCCAGAAGGGACTTGGAGAGATGAGATATTAGCACCCGAGCATTGGGAACCACAGGACGGCACGCAATCTAACTGCTGTACAGCAAATCCTGCTTAGGGAAGGAGCAGGTGGGTTAACCCCTCACCACCTGTAATACGGAGCGCAGCCAGCCCTGTTCATTCTGCCAGCTCCCTGGGCGTGCCTGTCCATGCTTCCAAGCCTTTCTGAGCCCTCTGTCCACACTTTGGGCTCTGAGGATACTGGGAGTGAGGGATCCTCACTTTGCTCACAGACCACCAAACACTGGTAAGCACAGGAATTCTGATGAAAAAGGCTGAAGGATACCCAGAGATCTGCATGCAGGATGTGATGCAGAGAGCCCTAGAGAATTGTTAGGGAAGGCGGGCAAGTGTGCACTGGGGAGGTTGAGGGATGAAAACTAGGCAGGAGGTTGAGTGACAGGGGACGTGACAGGGGACCTCCCTGACTCCCGGGGCTCGGATGGCCTCTTACTGGGCAGAAGGAAAGAAAAAGTACAAATGAGAAGGAAGCCTGGAAATGAGGGAGTTTGCCTTCTGAAAGGCTCTCTCCCTGGCAACAAAACTCAGTGGAAAAAGCTGACATGCCCCAAAAGATGCTCCTAAAACCTCTATGACTAAGCTCCATGAATATCAATGAAGCAGCATTAATTACATACCATCAGTTCCAGCGAGACCCTCAAAGTGGGGGCAGACTTGAAACTTATTTGGAGACTAAATTAGGTGACTCCCTGGGACTCTGCCACACAGGAGAGCTGGGATGTATGGAGCAGGTAGGCAGCTGTGTCACCAGACTGCCCTCAGAGGGAAGCCCAGAGCAGGGCTGAGGTTGAGAACCCAGGTTGGGCAAGCAAGGTCTTCCTGCCCCACCTCCAACTATGGGGCCAGGAGGGGCCAGCCTCTGTCGAGACATAGGCGCCTAGCCCGCAGGGAGCTCTTGGGGCTGGCAGTCGGGCCTGGGCTGATTTGGAGGCTGGAGAGTCTCCTGCTGCCCACCCCAGCTCCAATCTTCATCCTACAGGAGATTGCTTCCCTTTGAACAGGATCACTATTGTTTCCTCACCCTGTGGCTTCCAGTGGGGTTTGGCCAGTGGGAGGCACTGGCAGATGGGAGACGGGAAGAGACAGAGGTTGGGGTATTTCTTCCCACTCCTGCCCAGCCTCAGCTCCATGGTTCTGGGAGGGGCTGCTTCCCTCGAGGACCACAAACCCCACCAGGCAGGCCCTCTACCTCCCTCTCAGAGAGCAGCACTGCCTTCTCCCATCGCCATGCAAGCCTGGGTGCTAACTAACCTGTAAGAGGCTTATGCTGTGAATGGAGGCTGGGACTAGGTCTGACAATTTTTATCCCTATAGTTTCTCTACTCCCTAGCGCAGTCTCTGAACTTCTGGGATTACTGTGCCAGCTCCCTTGTTAACACTTCCCGTGGGTCTGGGTGGACCCACAGATCAGGTGATAATGTGAGTGTCCCTGACCTAATACCCTGCCCAACCTCTATCCCTTTCCCTGCAGCCCCCACACACAGAGAGACAGGAGAGAGAGAGGGGAGGGAATAGGAGAGAGAGAGAGAGAGATTGAGAGAGAGAGAGGAGAGAGATAGTCCTCGACTCTTCTGCGATTTCCTTTTTAAAATATTAACAAGTTGGGCCAGCACTTTGGGAGGCAGGAGGATCGCTTGAACCTAGGAGTTCGAGACCAACCTGGGCAACATAGTGAGACCCCATCACTACAAAAAATAAGAAAATTAGCCAGGCATGGAAGCACACGTCTGTAGTCCCAGCTACTTGGGAGGCTGAGGCAGAAGGGTCAATTGAGCCCAGGAGACTGAGGCTGCAGTAAGCCGTGATCATGCCACTGCACTCCAGCCTGGGCGACAGAGCAAGACCCTGTCTCAAAAACAAACAAACAAACAAACAAAGAACAACAATAAAAAAACAACCAAAACAACAACCAAAAAAAACCCCAAATTGACCTAGGACCTGATTTTAGAGCTGGAAGGAACCAAATCCTCTCAATGAACACATAAGAAAACAAAGGCAGAGAAGGTGGGAGGGGGGCTGTTCTGACCAGGTCACACAGCTCATTAGAAAACGGATGCTGACAGTAATCCAGCTGGTGGGGCTCCCAGCGCTGAGTGGAGCCCTGGTTCACCCAGAAGTCTGTGGACACTCCTGCTCAGGTTTCTTTCTTCCTCCCGCTCCTCCTCCTCCTCCTTCCGCTTGGTATCCTGACTTCTCAGCTTCAAAACACTTCCACACATCCACGATCTCATTTAACCCCTCCAATGACCCCGTGGAGATGAAATTATTATCATCCACACTTTACCGATGAAGGAACAGAGCTCTTGGAGGCCAGAGAAGCCCTCCCAGAGGCAACCCATGGTGGGTGAGGAAGGGCCAGGACTCGCAGGAGTGAGAAAGGCAGAGCATCCCTCGTGCTCACCACAGCCCCTACCTCAGGCATGCATGGGTGGCTCACTGCAAGCCTGAACAATCTTCACGGGCCTGGATTTAGGCAGCTCTTGCCTTTTTACAAATTACAACTGGGTGGAGCTTCGGAGCCATCCCCCAGCTGCAAAGCCCCCAGGGGCTGTGCCAGTGGGATAGGAGGCTGGAGCTGACAGACTGCTCTCTACCTCACAAGCTTCTCACCTTTCCCCAGCTGTAACTCCCTGTGATCTTTTCATATATTATTGATGGCTCCTTAATTGGGGATTCTAAAAGCCTGGCTGCAGAGCCCAGCCCTGGCCCCTCATGAATCATGTTCACCAGGATTAAAATAGAGGCCAGAAAGCTACCTGACTCAAATAGAAACGGAAAAAGGGAATGTGCTTTCCAAGGCTGGCCCTGGGAACAGGAGCCAGGTGGGGGAGCCCAGGGGCTGGGAAGAGTGGCTTGAGATCTGGGGACAGGAAAGGAGGGCCTGGGGATTTGGAGGAGCACAGAGGATCTGGCCATGCCAGGCAGGCCACCATCTTGGGTCTGGAAGGTTCTCTCTGGTTCTGTCACTGAAGGAGTCCAGAATTCCGTGGCCACCCCTCCTTGTTGCAGTGAGGAAAACCAGGTCCAGAGAGAGATGGGGCTTGCCTAAAATCACAGGGAGTGAGCCATGACCTTGGCACCTTTTGTTTATTTGGCCCGGTGACCTCCCAAATGGCTGCCTGTTTTGTTATGGCTTCCAGGTAAGGCAGAGCAGAGGTGGAGACAGGGGCCCTGAGTTAGGGGAGCCCAGGCTCTAAAGGCCTCCCTGTTCTCAGGCCTGGACAGAGAAGCCTCCATATCTCGGTATCTTGCCCAGCGACCAGGGTAGGGTGTGAAACTTTACCAAGCTTAGAATGAAAGACTTCCTGCCAAGAAGCTTAGTTCCTAATTAGCCATTGTTTCAGATAATCTGTTCAATCACCCCAGCTCCTGGGGGAATGACCCTTTACCAATGAGCCTGGCTGCCAAGCTACCGACAAAACACTCTCCACCGCCCTGTCCCCACCCCCAGCCTTCCAGCCCCGGGTCTGACTGTAGAGGGTGGAAGGCCTGAGCAGTCCCCACCCTAAAGGAAGCCAAGCATCATCGAGGGGGTCCTGGGACTTGTCCCCCAGCTCACCCCAAAACATTGATAGCTCCTGCCCAATGGCATCACGATGTCTGAAATGATACTGTCAATGGTTCCTTCCTCCAGATAAAGCACTGGTTTCTCACTTAGGGCTTCTTATAAGAAGAGCCATTATTGAGCTTTTTCTGCAGGCCAGGCACTTTACACGAATTAGCTTATTTACTCCTCACAGCAGGCTTGTGAGCCTAAGCGCCAGCCGAGATCCCCCAGCTGGGCAGGTGGCAGGCCCATTTTTAAACTTGACTTTGGAGTGCACACTTTCAACAGCTCAGCCACAACTCTAAAGTGCACCTGGACACTAACACTGAAAAGCAAATAGATCTATCAGCCACCAGGGGACCTGGCCTAGAACTCAGGGTTTACTAGAAAAGCCAACTCCTTTCTTCAAATGAAATCTCAGGCTCATGTCTAATGTATTACCCAGAAATAATGAACACCTCTGCTTGAAGGAGGAAAGGGAGGCAGGAGCTACACACACATTCACAGTTGGTCCTGGAGCTGCCACCCTCAAATCCTGGGGATAGAAAAGCACACTTTGGGCTAGGTGCAGTGGCTCATGCCTGTAATCCCAGCACTTTGGGAGGCCAAGGCAGGTGGATCTCCTGAGCTCAGGAGTTCGAGACCAGCCTGGCCAACATGGTGAAACTCCGTCGCTACTAAAAATACAAAAATTAGCCGAGGGGTAGCGGTGTGTGCCTGTAATCCCAGCGACTCGGGAGGCTGAGGCAGGAGAATTGCTTGGACCCAGGAGGTGGAGGTTGCAGTGAGCCGAGATTGTGTCACTGCACTCCAGCCTGGGTGACAGAGTGAGACTCCGTCTCAAAAACAAACAAACAAACAAACAAGAGAAGCCCACTTTGAAAGTCAGTGGCCTGGGCAGAGGAGAAAACCAGGGACCCCGACTTGGAAAACCACATTCACATCCCAGCTCTGCCACTTTCTAGCTGAGTTGCTGGGCGAAGCCAGGATCCCTCTGAGCTCTGCTTCCTCATCTGGGTGTGGTGAGGGCCAAGGGAGACAATGGGGTGCTGCTGATGTGGAGACTGTACAGGGTAGAAGGCATGTCAGTCACCCTCCTATTTAAGGAGGGGCAGGAAAGGGGATACAGCCTCTTTACAGCTTGCCTGATGGTACTGTATAATAATAATAAGAATGTTTACAAGTCCTGAGCACAGGCAGGCACTGCTAAGTGATTCTGCCATGTGGTCCCTACCACAGTCCACTAAGCAGGCATTGGGATCCCATTTTACTGATGAAAAAAATCAAGGCTCAGAGAGAGGTTAAGGAGAAACTGGCAAAGTCAGGATTCGAAGGGACATCCCAGACAGCACCTCACTGTGCCAAAGCAGGTTTTAAAGCCCTAACCCTAAGACTGTGAGTTGGTGCCCATAGACCCATCTAGTCCCTAAAGTAAAGCTTTGGTCCTGGACTGCCTAACCCCGATCACAGGGAGTCAGAGCCCTGAAAATTCAGCTGCATGACAAAAGCAAAGGCCACTAAAGGCTTTCCAAGTGACCTAAGGCTCAGGAGGGACCTCTCTTTGCAGAGGCAGACTTCTCTGCAAAAAGCGGAGAGTCCAGAAAGACAACCCCAAGCTTGCCTTGGAGTCCACCTCTTTGAGAGGCCTGCCTTCCGCTTTGTGCCTTAGCAATGCTGATGGTCCACTCATTCCTTTATATCTTTAGATTATGGTCTATGTGGAATGACCAAGGCCAGGTCAACAGGGAGCCTAAATTGGGCTCAAGGCCTGGCAGGCAGAGGGCTATTTCATTTCAGATTTAAACTCTTGGCATTGAACAAACTGGATCCCCAGTGTGCTTGCCCACCACAGTCTTATTCCAAAACCTCCACAAGACTGCAAATTATCTTCCTGCTTCTGCCCTTTCCCCTGCAGTCCACTCTGCACACAGTGGCCAGGGCTGTCTTTCTGAACCATAAACCAGGCTGCATCACTCCCCTGCTTAAAACCCTTAAATAGGCCAGGTGTGGTGGCTCACACCTGTAATCCCAGCACTTTGGGATACTGAGGTGGGAGGATCACCTGAGGTCAGGAGTTTAAGACCAGCCTGCCCAACATGGTAAAACTCCGCCTCTACTAAAAATACAAAAATTAGCCGGGCATGGTGGCGCATGCCTATAGTCCCAGCTACTTGGGAGGCTGAGGCAAGAGAATCTCTTGAACCCGGGAGGAAGAGGTTTCAGTGAGCTGAGATCGAGCCACTGCCCTCCAGCCTGGGCAACAGAGCAAGACTCCATCTCAAACAAAACAAAATAAAACCTTCAAATAGCTTAGCATCACACTTAGATCAGTATTGGAACTCTTTCTATGGCCTCTACAGGATCTGAAACTGATGACCTCTGTGACTGTATTGCCCACTGTCTTCGTTGTTCATACCACTCAAACTACACCAGCCTTGTTTTTGTCCTTGAAATGCTGTAAGCTTGCTCCCGCCTCAGGGCCTTTGCACTCGCTGTTCCCTCCACCTAGAGCACCCTGCCCCTCAGAATGATGCATGGCACCACTCAGGCCGCAGCTCCAGTGCCACCAGGGTTGGCTTAGTTCACAGGACCTCCAAGGGTGGCCTTTCCCACTGTGATGGAGAGCCCAGGTCAACGGTAGATTGCAGTTAATATTTCCAGGCATTTTCACAAGCATTACCTTAGTCTACCCACGAAGGTCTCTCAGCCTCATTTTATAGATTAGTAAGCTGAGACTTGAGAAGATAAATAACTCACCTAGGTCACACAGTTAGTAAATGTCAGAGCTGGTATGAAAACCCAGGGTTTTGGACATCAAGTTCAGGCCTCATCTGACAAATGCATTTGACTGTTATTCATGATGTCTTTAGGGACCAAATGGGAAAATACAGCACATAGGTAACTGAACGACCTACCCCAAAGGTCAATTAAAAAACTGAGGTCAATCTGGGAAAAGGTCTCTAGTGGAGGAACCCAGCACTCCATCCCATTCAATTCCTTGTCATCTGTGTGGGTGAGGACTACAGCTGACCCAGGACCAAGAGGCATGACCAAGATGCTGAATGCACAATCGTAATTCAACTTGGTCTCCATAAACTGTAACAACGGACTGAATCCAACAAATGACACATGATGGCAATAAATGTGAAATCACAGATTTAGGTTCAAAAACTCATTGCCAAGTCCGAGGTAGGGAACTTGGCAATGCTATTTGGACAGCAACTCATGGAGAAAGACACAGAAGTCCCCAAACTCAATAGGAATTAAGTCAAAAACACCTGCCAAAAGATCAGCGGGATACCAGATAGTGTCGCTAGATGTGCAATCCTCAGAAGCAGACACATAACATGCAGAGGCCAGCGGGGAGGACAGTGAGGATCTAGGGCGAGCCCCTGTGTGGAGGGAGCCAGCCCATGATGCTCTGGGCTGCAGAAGGGGATGGCGGGGACACATGCTGTCCAGGAGGAGTGCTCAGGTTGGTAAAGGGACAGGAAACAGTGATATAAAAAGCCTCAGTTTCCTCCTCTGTCAAATGGGGCAATAATAATACCTCTTTCATAGGATTGTTGTGAAGATTCATTGAGTTAATGCAGGTAAAGTACTTAGAACAGTGTCTATGGTCGGGCATGGTGGCTCATGCCTGCAATCCCAACACTTTGGGAGGCCGAGGCAGGTGGATCACTGGAGGTCAGGAGTTCAAGACCAGCCTGAAACCAACCCTATCTCTACTAAAAATACAAAATTAGTCGGGCATGGTGGCGCACGCCTGTAATCCCAGCTACTCAGGAGGCTGAGGCAGGAGAATTGCTTGAACCCGGGAGGTGGAGGTTGCAGTGCGCAGTGATTGTGCCATTGTACTCCAGCCTGGGCGACATCGCAAGACACCATCTCAAAAAGAACAGAACAGTGTCTGGCACATTACTGTCGTATGTTTGCCATTATCACTACTGTTGTTGGTATCATCTCCCTGGGTTGAAAGTGAGCTCCTCTGGTTGTAGGCAATGTCTGGTACCCCGTTGCACCCCCAGCATTCATCCCCCGGCACATAGTAGGTGCCTGCTGTAGTCTGAATGTTTGCGTCCCTCCGAAATTCATGTCGAAATTCTTACCTCATTGTGATGGTATTCAGAGGTGAGGCTTTGGGGAGGTGATTAGGTCAGGAGGGCAGAGCCCTCATGAATGGGATTAGAGTGTGTTCATCCCTCCCACCATGTGAGGACACAGCAAGATGGAATCGGCCCTCACCAGACATTGAATTTGCTGGTGCCTTGATGTTGGACTTCCTGGCCTCCAGAACTGTGCAAATAAATTTCTGTTGGTCATAAGCTACCCAGTTTATGGTATTTTTGTTAGAGCAGCCTGAACATACTGAGACGGTGCCCAACACATGCTCGAAGACACACGTCAAGTTGCCCCGAGGAAGATGGTTCAGAATATTTAGAGATGAACCATCAATCTCAGCTGCTGGTGAAAAGTTAAACAGGATAATTTTGCTCAAAAAAGAGACTGAGCGCTTTGGCAGGTTCATGTGGGTGTGGTGGCTGGGGCCACATGACTGCAGTGGTATGGGGCGATCTGCCGGACACCCTAAGATTCTGTGACTCCCATTTCTTTTTCCAACAGGCTCTCAGCCAAGACAGTGGCCTGGTGAGGGAAGGGTAGGGATCTCCATACCCACTTTTCAAAAGGGGAGCCTAGAGGGGTTCCCTCTCATGTCCCTCTTCCCAGTGACAGCATTTCTGGGACTCTTCCCACCTGGCCATCCCACCTTCCCCAGGACATGCAGCAGGCCCTGGCCCGCCTCGATGCAAACAGTGCTTGATTTTCTAGGCTAAAATTACATCTTGAGTCAATTTTCATGAAATGTGGTGACATATTTAGGTGCTGGGAGGATGGAGCTTTCTCAAAAGGCATAAAAATGACCCAAATGGTTAAAACCAGCTGAAAGCCAGCAGCCAGGGGCCACGAGAGCAGATTTCATCCCTCCCGGGACTGGCTTATCTGCAGCCTCATGCAAACCCCGCTACAGAGAAAGTGCTGTGCCTGCACTTGACTCCCCCCACCCCCGATCACAGGATTATTATATCTCGGCCAAGATTCTGGTAACAGAGAGGTGATTTGTTCCTGAAGGGCAATGAACTAGATGGAGGAGTGGCGGGAATGGTTCCTGTTTATTTGCAAGGGCAGTCTTCCATCCAGGGGCAGCTCCATAGAGACAATCTGGACTTTTCTTTCATTCTCCATTTCTGATACTTTCCTCTGTGGGTCGCACAGAGAATCAAGCAAGGAATTACAGCCCCTCTGCCATCCCCAGTATGTTTGTTTGCTTTCAAGACAGGGTCGCGTTCTGTTGCCCAGGCTGGAGAGCAGCGGTGCAATCTAGGATTACTGCAACCTCTGTCTCCTGGGTTCAAGCGATTCTCCTGACTCAGCCTCCCAAGTAGCTGGGACCACAAGTGTGCGTCACCATGCCTGTCTAATTTTTATATTTTCAGTAGGGATGGGGTTTTGCCATGTTGGCTAGGCTCTCCCCAGTATGTTTAAATGCATCTTCCTTTCTCCACAAAAAGCTGTGTGAAGGCCGGGTGTGGTGGCTTACACCTGTAATCCCAGCACTTTGGGAGGCTGAGGTGGATGGATCATCTGAGGTCAGTATTTCAAGACCAGCCCAGCCAATATGGTGAAACCCTGTCTCTACTAAAAATACAAAATTAGCTGAGCATGGTGGTGCACAGCTGTAATCCCAGCTACCCAGGAGACTGAGGCAGGAGAATCATTTGAACCTGGGAGGCAGAGGTTGCAGTGAGCCGAGATCATGCTATTGCACTCCAGCCTGGGCAAAAGGAATGAAACTTCACTCAAAAATAAATAAATAAATAAAGCTGTGTGAAACAGCATGTGCCCTAGGGGTGGCCCATGTGGCTGAGCTCTGCCATCTTCACTCCTGGAGTCTGGGCATGGGTCCTGCTCACCTCTCATAAATGAGGTCAGCCTCCTTGATTTTTACAGACCCTTCTGTTCTGATATTCTCACTCTACAACTCCAGCTGTCCTCAGCCTGACATCCATGAACTCCCTGTATTGACTCTTTCTCTATCTTGCAAGCCTCATATCCTGAACACCAGCCATGCTCCTCTGTCTGTGCTGGACGGCCTCCGTTGTCCCCTCTGGTTCCACTCCCAGCCTTTCCCCACACTGCTCTGTGCCCAGGAAGGCTGACCCAAGTAGACTGCCCCAGTGATCTGTTGGCCCTAGGTCTCCTAGTGAGGTTCCACCAATGGGAGGCACCAGCAGGAGATAGGAGGGCAGGAAGAGAATGAGGTTGCCTGAGTTGACTACGTCCCTCCACTGGGGCTCCTGGTCCTGTTTGGAAGTCCCTTGGGGTTCCAGAAACCAGGATTCCCCTTCCTCCCCAGGCCTGGAGTAGTAATGGCTCCCTCCTATTGCTACCCTTGAGACTCACCATCTTTCATTAATTTCCTTGAACCCTATCCACCCCTTTATTACATCCCTCAACAGTGCAGGATGCTACTGGGCCCCTGGGTTTTCGCACATCACTGAAACCTGAAACCCCGCTCAACTCAGCTTCTCCGCAGACTGAGGCCAGTCCTGCCCCATCTGTAGAATGAGGAGGTTGAGCCAGATGATCTTGAAAGTTCCTTCCAACCCATACCTCCTCTGCTCCACATCATGCACCCCAGGCAAATGGCTTGTGTTTCGGCTCAAATTCCATCAAAAAAAATCCAAATGACCTGTCAAAATGCCTTAGTTGAACGTGGCCTTCCGGCTGCGACTTTCCCTCCCTGAATTCCCATTTTCTTCCATCCATACTTCCCTTCTCATCGTTTCCTATTAGGATTGTTCATCCACATGTGTCTCCCCTTCCAGGCTGCATATCTAGTTCCAATTCACACATTTGGTGATGCTCTGTTCTTTTGACCCATCTCCCTATCTTCCCCAGCCCCTGGTATATTGCCTGGCACTTCATAAATGCTTTCTGTTGCAAATATTAACTGAGATGGGAAGAGCAACTAGCAAGGCCCCAAACACTTTGGATGATGCTGTATAATGAATATTTACTAAGCACTGACCATGCACCAAGGCACTTTACTTCCGTCATCTCGTTTCACCCTCACTATAGGCCTATAAGGTAGGAGTTACCCTCTGATGCCAGATGTGGAAACTGAGGTGCAGAGAGGTTAAGTAACTTGCTCTAGGTCCCACCTCCAGAAAGGGCTGGAGTCAGGAGCAAGCACAGGTGTATTCCACACCAAGGCCACCGGTCTTGCCTCTACTACACCCTGCGGTGGGTGTAGTAACAAGATGTGACTTGGATAATTAGAAACCCTCAACCAAATGGAGACAACTCTCAATTACAGAATGTAATTAATGGCTCGCCAAAGAGTGCCCTTCTGAAGAGCCCTTCCAGACTTTCCTTCAAGAATCATGAAGACATTAACACATTCCTCGTTTCTATGAAGCGCAGCCAAAAGGCCTCAAAAGTAAGTAGTTCACTTAAGCAGGCTAAATGTTTCCCTAGCAATCTGGTTTATGCTTTAATTGGCATAGACTCTTGGACAGGGTGGAAGAGTAAACTTTAGCCCAGCCCCTGTGGAAATATTTCCCACATTTTTTTGTTTTTGTTTTTTCTGAGACAGGATCTCGCTCTGTCACCCAGGCTGGAGTGCAGTGGCGCGATCTTGTCTCACTGCAACCTCTGCCTCTCGGGTTCAAGCGATTCTCGTGTCTCAGTCTCCCGAGTAGCTGGGATTACAGGTGCAATGGCAATGTTTTTGCTTTGAGAAGAATCTTGCTCTGTCGCCCAGGCTGGAGTGCAGTGGCGCGATCTCAGCTCACTGCAACCTCCACCTCCCGGGTTCAAGCAATTCTCCTGCCTCAGCCTCCCAAGTAGCTGGAACTACAGGCATGGGCCACACCCAGCTAATTTTTATATTTTTAATAGAGATGGGCTTTCTCCATGTTGTCCAGGCTGGTCCTGAATTCCTGACCTCAAGTGATCCGCCCACCTCTGCCTCCCACAGTGCTAGGATTACAGGTGTGAGCCACTGAGCCCTGCCCCCACATGTTTTCTTTCTTTCTTTTTTTTATTTGTTTTACAGATGAACTTCCCACATGTTTCATGAATAAAATCACCCCTTTCAGCCTCTTGGTCCCACCAAGTCTGGGGACCGGGGGCAGAGGGAGACAGTTCCGGCCAGTCCACCAACGAAGAAGGGAAATTCATTAACAAAGCCTGGGTTACTGAAGTGTCACTCAGACTTGATTTAAGACTTTATTAAGCCTTTATTAAGTCTGGGAAGGCCTCCTCACCCTCAGGCTCTCGGCATCGGTCATTTTGTGCACTGTCCCCCTCCCTTCCCCTTTCCTTGGACCCTGGGGACAAGCCTGCATCCTTCTGTTCTTCACAGCTGCCTCCTACCCATCTCTTAGTGGAGACCCCAGGCAGAGTCTCTATCAGGAGCCCACCAGCCTCCCTCCCAGGAGTCAGTGGAGATGGGCATGGGGTGGGGCTGCCAAGGCCAATAGGGCCACACCTTTGGGTAAATCACCTCTTCCCCCCATTCTGGTGCCTCTTCTGATCACCTGGAGCAAGTGCAATCTCCAGCCAGCTCAGGCAGCCATGAAGGCCCCTGCAAGCCGGCTTCAGCTCTGCCGCCCAGCAAGCGCACCCCACCTCCCACCGTGGAAGAAAACAACATTCCTCCCTCGGCCCCTCACCTCCTGGACTTCAACCTTGTCCTTGCTCAGCCAGATCCTCTTCTCCAAGAGAAAGGAGGGAGGTTTTGTTGTTCAAACAGGAGCTAGAGGCTCCCATGACCCCGCATCCTCACCCAGTTCCCCTTCCTCTGTTTCCTCTTTTCACCTGAAAACATTCTCCCGCGAGAACTCCGTGAGGGAGGGAGGAGGCAGAGGTAGCAATGTGGCAACAGCCACCATGGCCTTGTCAGCCTCTGTAGGCCCAGCTCCCTTTCCTAATCCATTCTTTTTTTTTTTTTTTTTTTTTTTTTGAGATGGAGTCTCACTCTGTCGCCCAGGCTGGAGTGCAGTGGTTCGATCTCGGCTCACTGCAACCTCCGCCTCCTGGGTTCAAGCAATTCTCCTGCCTCAGCTTCCCAAATAGCTGAGACTACAGGCACGCGCCACCACGCCTGGCTAATTCCTAATCCATTCATTTTTTAAACAACCATGTATTAAGCACCTACTGTGTGCTGGACTGTTCTAGGTGCTCCGAATGTAGTAGTGAATAAAGCAGATGAAAATCTCTGCCCTCGGGGAGCTGACACATGACAACATGACAAACAAGATAAATAAGTAGCCTGGCAGGGTGGCATATGTCTGTAATCCCAGCAGTTTGGGAGGCAAAGGCAGGAGGATTGCTTGAGTCCAGGAGTTCCAGACCAGCCTGGACACATGCTGAGACCTCCTATCTACAAATTAAAAAAAAATTTTTTTTTTAATTAGCCAGGTATGGTGGCATGTGCCTGCAGTCCTAAATACCCGAAGCTGAGGCCGGAGGATCGTTTGAGCCCAGGAGTTTGAAGCTGCAGTGAGTCATGATCACACCACTGCACTCCAGCCTAGGCGACAGAGGAAGACCCTGTCTCAAATAAAAACCAGTGAAGAGGAATAAGAAGTGTTGGAAGGTTGGAACGTCAGACAGGGTGGCCAGAGGAGGCCTCCACAGGGTGACATCTGAGTTAAAACCTTAGGGAAGCATGGAAGGGCCACTAAGCCATGCGGGAAAAGAGCACTCCAGGAAAAAGGAAGAGCAGGTGAAAAGGCCCTGAGGCGGGAGGGGCCGTGTGACTGGAGTGGAGTGGGGAGGGGCTCAGCGTCAGGAGATTAGGTCGGCAGGGAAAGGAAGTCACAACGTGTGGGGACTGAGGGCCATGAAGGCACGGTGGTTTTGCGTGATGGGAGCCACAGGAAGGCTCTGAGCAGAAAAGAGACAGAATTTGACCTGGGTTTTAATAGGATTCCTCTGGCCTCGGGGTGGGGAATAGAGTGAGGGTATCTAGGAGACCCCATTCACCTCACAAATGTCCCTGCCATTCTTGGGAGTGGGCCCTTTAAGTCAGCCCTCTCCCCCTACTCCCTGTTACAAGGGACAAAAGGCACATGGAGTGGGGGTGGGGAAGGGATTGGAAATGAGATGAGGCTGGAAAAGGGCGTTGTCCTGGGTTGGGGTGGGTTTTGGAAGCCAGGGTGGGTTTTGGAAGCCAGGGTGGGGTTTGGAGCTGGGACTTGATTCAATGCAGAAGGGAGTCAAAGTTTTCTGAGCAGGGAAGTCACCTCACCGAAGCCACGCTCACTGTAGTCAGAAACCGTGGGAAGGAAGGTTGCTGTGGATGAGGCCTGGTGCTAGAAGCTGCACTCATGCCTCCAGCCAGCAGACAAGGTCTTAATGGGCACGGACTCCTTCTGCGTTTCCCTGAGACTGGGACTCCCTGAGGACATGGCTATGTCTCCCCTCAGACTGGGGCTTCCTGAGGGCAGGAACCATCCCCTCCATCTTCAGTCTCTTCATGCAACAACAGGGATGGGACTCCGTGGTTTGCATACCTTGCTAGCCTTCAGCAGGGCTTAGATGCTGCAGTTAGAAACACGTCAGGGAAATTGCTCCCGAATTAGAGTCAGACAGGCAGACAGACAGGAACAAGCTGGTGTTTCTGGTGTGGGAAGGGACTGCACCTACCTCCCGCCACTGCTTGTTCTCCATCCCTTGGGTATACATGACGCACACTGTAGGGAGAGGAGAAACAATGGATTAATACCTCAGGCCAAGAGGAAGGAAGGATTAATACCTCAGGCCAAGATGAAAAGGATCCTAGATGGGCAGGCGCCTCAGCAGACCCAGCCTGGGTAGCACTGTTGGATCTGGGTAGGGGTAGAGGGTGTCTCTTGGGGTGGCTGAGATCTTGGTGAGTGAGTCTAGGAATCTGGCCCCCCAAGCCTGGACAGGGTTCTAGATACACCAATTCAGAGGGGTTGCATTGGAGAAGGGAGACTAGGTGGGCCTGGAAGGGGCAACCTTTAGGAGGAGGCTCAGGGCCTCCTCCTAAGCTTCTAGGCCACAGCAAGGGTCTGAAGTGTGAGGCAGGTAGACAGGTGGGCATGATGGAGGACAGGCAGAGGTGTGGTGGGGGAGAGCATCAGAAACCCGCATTGCTCCTTTACAGCCCAGGGCAGTTTCATGAGGCCTCTGATTTTCATCAGTCCCACTTTACAGACGGGAAAACTGAGGCTCAGAGGTGGCCAAAGACCCATCCAGGTCACACACTTGGGTGGCACTGCTCAAGGCTTGAACCTGGAAACTCCAAAGTCAGTGCTCATCCCACCAGATCACCTGCCAGCCAATTGGAGCTCTTAGGCATACTGGTTTCTCTGGGACCCTGTGGCCCCAGACCTCCAGCTCCTCCCAGCCTGCTCTGTTGTGTTGAGGCTTCACAAGCGTGTGGGCTGGGAATGGTCAAATCTCCGCAGTAATCTTTCTCAGACACTATGGGCGAAACATTAAACAGGCTTGACACACTTTGAACGGCGCCTGGCACATGGTTAGCACTCAGTAAAGGCTCAAGCATTGCCACTGTAATTAGTCATAGCGTTGTCACTATTATTGTTACCGTTCTTACTGTCAGAGCAGGACTTACGTGGGTCGGACTTGGAAAACATGTCTTTGTCCAAGAGGTTCCTGAAAGAGAAGGAGAGAGGAGGGGTTAGCACGGCCAGCTGAGAGGAGGCGACCTCAGGGGATTCAGGCTGTTACTGAGCCCTGGAGGCTGCCTCTGGCCTGCCTCAAGCAAAAGAGTTCCACAATCGTTTATTAGACTTCATTAAAAGCCAGGCACTGGGCAGGCCCTGGAGGTTCCTCAGCCCACCTGCCTAAGGTGTGCAGAGCTCCCTACCTCCCACCTCCATCATCACCACAAGCACTCCAGGTAGGTGCCCTGGCCCTGGTGCCCTGTGTCACACAGCCCCTCACCATCGGGCGATTTCCCAAACTGCCCAATGTCTTAGCCCTTTCTGGAAGCTCTCCTTTAATTACTTCTCTGCTTCTCAAAAAAATAAAATAAAGCAATCAGAACATATCCATCTAGTCTCCCATTTTCTTAAGGCTCTACTTACAGCCAGTTTATTCGATGGTCTCATCTGTGCTGATGGATTAATGAATTACACCTCCCAGGGGAAGGAGACTCATTTGGATAACGTCCTTCTGTGGTCAAGACCAGGGCTAAGGCTAATATATGGCCCTGATAATCAGACTGGACGGCACAGCAGCAAGATGATGGACACAACATTTGGGGACAGAACTGTCTTTCAACAGGTGCTAAGCTCCCATTGTCCTGCCTCCATGCAATAAAGGCTCCCACTTACTGAGCCCCAGTGACGGGTCAGGCAGTGCGCTGTTTTACAAACATGAGCTCCCCGATTCTCATGCTGCCCTTCAAGGTTGGTCCTGGGCAGGCGTTGTCCCATCTTAAAGATGTGGAAGTGGAGGGGAAGCACCTATATCCTGCACATCTGGTATCCCTCGTTTCACAGTGACCTGTTGCTGTCAGGAAGCAACACATCCCAGTGGAAACGCAGTCTCTGGCCGGGAAGTCATTCAACCTCTCTCAGCCTGTTTCCTCATCAGTACAACAAGACGGTAGTATCAGTCTTGAAGGCTGTTGATGCCCTGCCTGGATCCCCTCAGCCCTCACAGTTCCTGTACACACCCATGGTTTCCTCTTGTGTCTATTTCTCTCCTGAGGGCTTTCTCGGGCAGGCTGTCCGAAAGAGCTGGAAAGTTTATGCTCCCAAAGGGCAGCACTCAACCAACAGGAAGGTGCTAGAGGACGAACTGCTCAGCTTCTTCACTCACCCCGGAGACAGCTCTGCCCTACAGTCTCTCTGAAGTCCCAGAAGGACTGAGCCCCAGGGGCTGCCAGGAGACCTACCCATGAATGTGTCCCATGCTGACCAGGTCTCCCCTTCCCTGCTCCCCTGGTGAGCTGCCAGGCAAGCCCTTCCTGCCTGTGTGGCCGCTCCTGCCAACACTGCCCTCAAGTCTTGGTTCTTTTCCCAACCATGTCAGCCTTGTCCTGCCTCCCTTCCAGAGGTCCCAAGGGATCTTGTCACCTTCCTTCTCCACTCCCAAACCCCTCACAGGTGCCTCTGCCACTTGAACTGCTTTTCCAGAGAAAAGAAACAGTCAACACTGGTCTGTGTTGCTTCGTGAAAACCAACTTCAAATATCAGAGCTAGGCCGGGCACGGTGGCTCACGCCTGTAATCCCAGCACTTTGGGAGGCTGAGGCAGGTGGATCACTTGAGGTTAGGAGTTCGAGACCAGCCTGGCCAACATGATGAAACCCATCTCTACTAAAAATACAAAATTAGCCCGGCATGGTGGTATGCACCTGTAATCCCAGCTACTCAGGAGCCTGAGGCAGGAGGATTACCTGAACCGGGGAGATGGAGGTTGCAGTGAGCTGAGACCACACCACTGCACTCCAGCCTTTCTCAAAACAGCAGCAGCAGCAGCAACAACAACAAAACAAAACAAACAAATGTCAGAGCTAGATGAGGCCCTGAGGAGGATCTGTTCCTCTTTCTCCTCCATGATGGGGACACGAAAGACCAGGGAGAGGCAAAGGGCAGCCATGGCCCACGGCAAGCAGTGGTAGAGACAGAAAGGTCTAGAAGGAGGCCTTACCCTGAGTCACTGTCACCAAAGCCCTCAGCAGTGACAGTCTGTTGGGCAACTTGACCCCGTAATCAACCCTACCACTCATGCCCCGCACCCTAAGGTGGGAACCAAAGATCAACCAACAGACAGACAGACGCAGCAGTAACCTGAGGCCTACACATGGCATCCTCTGGTGCCTGGGGAAGCCCCAGATCGCATTCATGAATCCCCCCAGCTCCAGCCCCTGAGCAGATTCCCACAGATGCCCCCAAGAGAGGAATTCCCAAACAGCTTCAGGAAACCAGTCCCTGGAGAACTCTCACCCCTCCCCGACTCCAGTCTCTACATCCAGGGGCCACTCCCCCAAGGCAGCCGCCCCCAGCTAGGCCTCCCTGACCCCACAGGCAACCACCTCTCTCCTGGCCCCAACCAGCCCCTCCACCAGACCAGACCTGCTCCCAGTCAGCTGTCACTCTGGAAACCATCTGATAAACCTCCCAGCCCTCCACAGACAGCATCAGATGAACGACACACAAGGCAGCTCTGAGAAGTAGGCAGCAGGGGCTGCTACTTCACTCACCCTGGAGACAGCTCTACTCTACAGTCTCTCCGAAGTCACCACAGTCTCTCTGAAGACACCACTTCTACATACAATCATTCACACCGAGGCGGGCTGACATCCCTGGGCCTACATTCTCATCCTGAAGTGTGCTAAATTTGGGGATAGGGGTGTCTATCCTGATTTAAACAAAGGACAAATGCCTTGAGACCAAAGATGACTCTGCAGTAGTGGAACCTGAGGCACAGTGAGGAGCTGAAAGTGATAAGGAGGAGGGGGACTTCTCTACTAAAGCAAGCGCTTTAGGTTTATCTTTGAATTCTATAATGAAATTCAGCAATGACATAAAATCCTCGAATGTTCAAGCTGGAGAGGACCTCAGAGGTCACCTTTCCCAACTCCTTTACAAATCAGGACTGTGAGACTCCGAGGGGCAACACTTGACTCCTCCAAGGTCTGGGTCTCCTCCAAGTGTGGCTCTAGAACTCGGGTCTGGTCGTATCCAGGCTAGGGAGAGAGTGAGACCCTGGACGTCAGCCTAGATACGTGTGTGTTTGTGTGTGTGTGTACGTGTGTGTGTGTATGCGCGTGTGTGTGTGCGTGCGTGTGTGTGTGCGTGCACGCATGTGTGTGTGCGTGAGCGTGTGTATGTTATGGGGGGTGGGAGGGGGAGGTCTTATCAGACAAGTAGATGGGGCTTTTCCTGGTCCTGCCCACTTCCCAGGTGGGCTAGAGGCACACAGCTAGACTAAGAAACAGTCTAACCACCTGGCTCCTTGCCCGGTGACCTCAAGACCCTCACTGAGTCCTGTGACGTGAGTCACCCTGGCAACCAGCACCCAAGGATAAAGCAAACCCTGTTTCCTCCACTCTCCTGAAATTATTCTTGTCATCCTTCCAGACTATTCCTATCCTTCCTCAGTTTTGCCTTTCCTGGACACTGATGGACAGCTACTTCCTCTCTCTCCCCTGAGCGCTCTCTGGACTGTAGTGTGCAGCCCTGTGACTTGTGGGACCCCATTACATACTCTGTACACGCTCGGTTGCAAAATCATGGGTGTATCTGTCTCTCACACAGGCTGTGCATGCCTCCCACGGCAGGGTTCTCCACCCTACCACAGGCCAGCCTAGCACCTGAGTCAGAGTAGTGGCCTGGCAAGCTGGATGGATGAAGGACGACCAAAAAGAATGGCCAGATGGGTGAGTGAAGCCTCTGTCTCCCGACCTGGGTGGCGCACGGTCAAGCTCAGGGACAGCCCCTTGCACTTCCTCTCAGCGGTGGCATGTAGTAGTTAAGTGCATGGGCTCTGCAGTTAGACAAGCTGGGTTTGCTCACCTTGTGCCTCAGTTTCCCTATCTGTAAAGCAGGGTGGGGGAAGTAAAAATAGTTCAGGGCTGCTGTGGAGATTCGATATGTGGAGCATCTGGGGCCTCATCAGCCTTGTCAGAGAGGTCAGCCGTCCTCGGCCCAGTGCTGAGCGGAGCCGTCACTCTCCCAGTGGATGCTCAGGCACACTTGGTAACAAGCACAGCACAAGCAACCTCCACCCTCGCAGGTCCAAGGAAGAAGCCCGCCTCAACACACTTCCAGGGCTCCCTTCTGAGTGCCTTCCCCAACTCAGCCCCTCTTCAGCCTCCCTTCCATTCCCCACTCTCAGCCTCGAGGGCCTTCTGCCTCTCACCTAGGTCCCTGCACCCTACACTCTCTCTAATCCCACACCTCGTCCACACGTGCCTCCATCCATCCCTCTCCCTAACTGCCTGTCCAGACAGAAGCCTCAGGGCCTGCCAAACCTCCTATCTTGGCTTTGGACAGGTGGCTTCTCCCCATGAACAATGGGCCTCACACTTCTGGGGCTCACCCCTGCCCTCGGGTATAAAATGGCAGTTCTTTGGCTCTGTTCCCAGAGTCTGGCTGTGTAGGTCTGAAGCAGGGCTCCAGAAGCTATGTTTACACAAGTGCCCCCCAGATATCCCACTATTATGTCTCTGATGGCAGCCATCCAAATACCACATGTTGAGACACCATCTCTTAGGGCCTCAGTTTCCCCCGCTGCAAAGTCACAGACAACACCACACACATGTGCAGCGAAGGCCCTTCGAGGTAAAGCACCTTCCCCCACTGATCCTCACCCTGATCCACTGAGGACTTCCAGGCCCAGGGGCAGCGAGTCACTTGCCCACAGGCACACAGCCAAAAGCCTGGGGGAGGAAACCGGGTCTTCCGCCCTAAGGAAGGGCCCGAGACACCAGGGCACAGACAAGAACAGACCACAAGTACTTTTTCTCCACTTTCTGTCTTTGGAGAGCACAAAGAGAAATTTTTTTTAACAGGAAAAACGTATTTTTTTTTTTAAGAGCATACAACCCTTCCGCTGTCTGCACAGCAGCCTGGAGCCTGGCTTCTTTTGTCCCTTAAATCAAGGCCGAGGAAGCAGAGCCAAGAGCCCCTCTCCTCCCCGCTTACCCTTGAGGAACCATTTCCAATTCACTGGCAGTGAGAAAACGGTCATTCACTGGACTGTGAGGTCAGAAGTCTCCAAGGCCCCAGCAAGGACAGAAAGCACTGGAAGGGCAAAATGAGAGCCCCTGGCAGGTGCTAAAAGAGGGGCCACAGGGTAACACCTCCCATCTGGGGGGGCTTAAGAAAGAAGCTGGGCACATATAGTCTTAGCTACTCGGGAGGCCAAGGAGGGAGGATCACTTGAGCTCAGGAGTTCGAGACTAGCTTGGGCAACACAGTGAGATCTCATCTCTAAAACAACAACAAACCAAAAAAAAAAAGGTATGAGTAGAGGCTGGGGTGTACCCGTCTGAGAGGGAGACACAACCCTGCCCTCAGGGAGCCCAGTCTGACCGGGAGACATAGCCTCTGCCTCAGGGACTCCTCAGCCAGAGAGGAGACATGTGTGCTCTTGAGCTGAGATGCTGGGTGAACTGACCATCCCTGGTTGTCTCTGAACAAAGCCCATTAGTGCTGCATCAATGCACTGAGCAAAGGCTTTGGCTGCAGCATAGACAGAAACATTTTCCTGCAGCAAGACCCCTAATGGAGATCATGGGTCCCCAGTAAGCAAAGTATGGCATATTGGCATGTATGGATACCATACATATGGAGAGCTTTCATTAGATACCCAAAGACATTCATGAGTCTAAAAAGGTCAAGAAAAGATGGTTTATCTTCCTCCCAACAACTCACCCTAAGCATCCCTCCAACCCTGGGTGAAAAGTGGGGGCATTGAGAGCATAGACTTCAAGCTTCCTCTCTGGATCCAACACGCAACTCTGTCCCTTACTTGCTGTATGGCCTCTGGCATGTCACTTAGCTTCTCTGCGCATCAGTATTCCCATGTGTAAAGAAGGGGTAATAACAGTCCCACCCTCCCAGGTTTTCTGAGATTAAACTCACATAGTAAGTTGCAATGCAGTGCCTGGCGTACAATAAGTGCTCAATAAAGGCCTGTGGAGAATGAAGATGGCACCTAAGAATGCTCCACATTCTCCCCTCTCTGCTCCCTAAAGCCTGGCTTTAGCAGGACCCAAGCCCTACTACCCTTGCCCACCACTGCTCACTGGTTGTACAGCCTTCCTTGAGGAGAGAGTGGGGACAGGAGAGCCAAGGTCAGGTAGAAACAGGAATCCTGGCTGGGCCTGGTGGCTCACACCTGTAATCCCAACACTTTGGGAGGCTGAGGCAGGAGGATCACTTGAGGCCAGGAGTTTGAGACCAGCGTGGGCAATATAGGGGAGACCCTGTCTCTACAAAAAATAAACAAAATTAGCTGGGTGTGGTGGTGTGCATCTGTAGTCCCAGCTACTCAAGAGGCTGGGGTGGGAGGATCTCTTGAGCCCAGGAGGTCGAGGCTGCAGTGAGCCGTGATCACACCGCTGCACTCCAGCCTGGGTGACAGAGCGAGACCCTGTCTCAAAAATAAATAAATACATAAATAAAAGAAACAGAAGGCTGGGCACGGTGGCTCACACTTGTAATCCCAGCACTTTGGGAGGACAAGGCAGGTGGATCACCTGAGGTCAGGAGTTCGAGACCAGCCTGACCAATATGGTGAAACCCAGTCTCTCCTAAAAATACAAAAATTAGCCAGGCATGGTGGTGGACACCTGTAGTCCCAGCTATTTGGGAGGCTGAGGCAGGAGAATCACTTGAACCCGGGAAGCAGAGGTGGTAGTGAGCCGAGACCACACCACTGCATTCCAGCCTGGACGACAGAGTGAGGCTCCGTCTCAAAAAAAAAAAAAAAAAAAGTTGAGAAAGTTGAGTGTAGGAATTGCGAAAACAAAAAAACAAAACAACAACAACAACAACAAAAACAGGAATCCTGATAGTCCCACAGAGGCCCCTGAGGTACTGACCAGCATCACCCCATTTCTGGATAGAGCAATTCACCATAAACATCTGGCAAATGGGGTGGGAGACAGATGACACCCATCAGGTATATAATCTGTGCCAATTCCTTTGTTATGTACCTAGCCTGTGACATTCTATTTACATTCCATATCAATGCCAGAAAGTAGACTTTGCTCCCATTCTATAGGCAAGGCCACTGAGGCTGAGTGATGTGCCTGGTGTCACCGGCTTGTCAAAAGGCATGCAGAAATTTGAACTCTGAACTCTGAAACTCAAGCTCATTTAAAGGTGCCCTGGGGAGTGCTTGCACTACCAAAGCCAAGGTCTCCCAAAGCACCATCTGGGCCAGCAATGCTCCCTCTTATCCTCACTGTCCTGCTTCCCATCCTCAGCCTCTCAGAGCTGCTCCCAAACAAATGACTGAGGAGGAGAATTGGAGGGTTTCCCATCTCCTCCCGCCCGGCTCCCAGACCTAAAAGGCAGAAGTAATCCGAGGAAAGCAGGGCGGGAGCTGGGAGGAGAGAGGCCTTGGCACGTAGCCCCTGGCATTTACCCATCTCCCCTTTCAGATCCCGTTCTCACCCGCGTGCTCTGTTTCCCTGCCAAGCAACCTCACCAAGGTCTAAAAAGCAATTTTCACATGGCTTAAAGAGCTCTCCTTCCTGGGGCAATTTGCTTTTTTATTGTTATTAATTATTGTAATAATTGTCCCTCTCACACTACATGGCCAAGGGAAGGGAGCAGGAGCTCTGGCCTCAGATGCATCTGAACTGGAGTCCCCACATGGCCACATGTGGCCCTGACAAACTACTTCATCTCAGTTTCCTCATCTGGGCATGGGGTCACATACCTGCCTGTGGAGTTGCTGTAAAGTCAACAGCTTCAAACAGAAACGTAGGAAACACACTCAATTCCTCTCTTTCCCTTATTCCCCCTCCTGTCCCATCATCAAGTCTTAAATATTTCTACTTCAAAATATACCCCAAATCTGTTCACTCCTCCCCATGCCACCATCAGTATCATCTGTCACTTGGAGGCCTCAGTAGTCTTCTGCCTAGCAATGCGCTTCCATGCCTGCCTCTCTCTTCCTTAGGGAACCTTGCAATGTTTTGAAATCACACTAAGCCTTTTTATTCTTGGCTGGCAAACTGGCAGAAAGAGAGGCAGTCATGGGTCCAGCCAAGCGGTGCTTGGAGAGTCAGTCACCTAATACTGTCCACCGTCCACTGACTATAGGAAACCCTGAGGAGCAGGCCTCAGAGATGCAAATTCTAGGCTCTTGGAAAGCCTCCTTGCTTTCCAAATGGCCCCATAGATGCCATGGTTGCCCATCCAGCAAACATTGCCCACTCTCTTCCTGCTGACAGAATCCACATTGTTTAGATCCGATGGCGACTCCCTGAAATCCAGGAAGATGGCCCCTGTCCCTAGTCTAGGAGTGCACATGAGACCCAGCTTTGGCCTCTGAAATAGAAAGGAAAGTTTACTGAGAGATTTTGGAAAGGATTGCACTTTCCCCGTAAAAAGAACTTTTCAGAGCAAGGACTCTGGCCTCGTGCCTAGCTTCCTGTCTTTGGATGCAGTTGTGATGCCTGAAGCAGATGCAGCCATTTTGTAACAATGAGGCCTACTGCTAAGATGATAGCAAAACAGAAAGACAACAGGGTCCTTGATGATAAAGTGAGCTGACAAAGTAGCCCTGATATAACCTACCTCCAGACTCACTGTGATCTGAGAAAAATAAATGCCTTTCAGGTTTAAGCCACCATTAGTCAGATTTTCTGTTACCTACATCTGAATCATTCCTACCCAAGCCTGACTCCTCTTTGCCCCAGAGCTTTCCAGCCTAATTCCCCAGCCTCCTCCCTACCCTTTCTTCCCAAGGGTAGAATATCTCCAGTGATCGCCTTGAGTCTGAACAGGGTGAACTGTGAGCTGGGAGAGGAGGGATGGTAAGCTACTACAGTGTGGTCTGGATGGCATTGAAGGCTGACTTCCATCCTGTGACTCTCTCTGGTTTGCTGCTCAGAACCAGAGGCATCTGTTAGCAAGGAAGCCTCTCCCATCCCCGGGGAGAGAGTGCCTACCTTTTGGTCACACCTACCACAGTTGGTACTCAGGCCTCCACCACCATCCTCCTGGAGAACCCAACCTCCAATCTCAAGAAGCCCTCAAGGCCTTGAAGTCTGAGAGAATAGGATTTGGATCCCTCTCTCCAAAATGTACTCACTGTGTAACCTTGGGCAGGTCTCTTAACCTCTCTGAGCCTCAAATTCCTAATCAACAAAAAGAGAAAATACTACTATCTATCTATCCTAGTTTAAAAGACATAGCAATTGTGATTGGCAGAAATATAAGATGGCCTCCAAGATTCCAGTCTCCTGGCACACATGTCTGTATAATCTCCTCTCCTTGAGAGTGGGTGGGACCTGGGGGTATGATAGGTTAGTCACTCAGGTGATTGGGTTATGCTGTATAACAAAGGTGATTAGATATTCACTCTTGTGATTACAGTTACTTTACATAAGACTCTGTCATAGCAGTTTAGGGAGAGATTCTCCTGCTGGCCTTGAAGAAGTGAGCTGCCATACTGTGAGGGGGCCATGTGGCAAGGGCCTGGGGCCAGCCTCTAGGAGCCGAGAGTCACTCTGGTCCAATAACCAGAAAGAAAACAGAACTTTAATCTCTGCAAGGGGTAGATTCTGGGCGGTAGCGGTGGCTCAAGCCTGTAATCCCAGCACTGGGAGGCAGGGCGAGTGGGATCCGCGAGGTCAGGATCGAGACCATCCTGGCTAACCGCGGTGAAACCCGTCTCTACTAAAAAGCTACAAAAACTAGCCAGGCAAGGTGGGGTGCCTGTAGTCCCAGCTACTCGGGAGGCGAGAATAGGCGTAAACCCGGGGAGGCGGGCTTGCAGTGAGCTGAGATCCGGCCACTGCACTCCAGCCCCACAGGCGACAGAATGAGACTCCGTCATAAAGAAATTGAATTCTGACACCCACTAGTGAGCTTGGAAGAGGACTCAGAGCCTTGGATAAGACCACAGCCCTGCCAATGCCTTGATTCCAGCCTAGTGAGACCCTGAGCAGAAAAGCCACTTTATGTCATGCCTGGACTTCTGACCTACAGAAACTAGGAAATGAGAAATGGCTGTAGATCGAAGCCACTAGGTTTGTGGTAATTTGTCACGTAGCAATTGAGAACTAATATAATAATCTTAGTTTGAATTATGTAAAAGTATTATGTGAGGCCAGGTGCAGTGGCTCACACCTAATCCCAGCACTTGAGAGGCACAGGCTGGAGGACTGCTTCAGATCAGGAGTTTGAGATCAGCCAATCAGCCTGGGCAATTGAGTATGACCTCACATCTACAAAACAATTTAAAAATAAAAATAAATTTTTAAATTAAAAATTAGCTACGTGTGGTGGTGTGTGTGCCTATAGTCCTGGCAACTCAGGAGGCTAAGGCAGGAGGATCGCTTGAGCCCAGGAGTTGGAGACTGCATTGAGCTATGACTCTACCACTACCACTGCATTCCAGCTTGGGCCACAGAGACACTATCTCAAAAAAAAAAAAAGAAGAAGGAAGGAAAAAAAAAAAAAAAAGAAAAACAAGTGGTGTTATTTATTTGAATAGGTTAAAAGCAGATGGACTGGGTGTGGTGGCTGCCTGTAATCCCAGCACTTTGGAAGGCCAAGGCAGGCGGATTACCTGAGGTCAGAAGTTTGAGACCAACCTGACCAAAGTGGTGAAACCCTGTCTCCAGTAAAAATATAAAAATCAGCTGGGCATGATGGTGCATGCCTATAATCCTAGCTACTCAAGAGGCTGAGGCAGGAGAATCGCTTGAACCCGGTAGGCAGAGGTTGCAGTGAGCAGAGATTGGGCCACTGTACTCTAGCTGACAGACACTGTACTCTGGGTGACAGAACAAGACTCCATCTCAAAAAAATAAATAAATAAATAAAATAAAATAAAATTAGAAAGTTGAGTGTAGAAATTGCATACGGTTCAGCCTAATACAATGTAAAGTGCCTAGCATGCAGTAGGCACTCAGCAAATGCCGCTGTTATTATTCCCCTAGCTCCACTGACCTGAGTACCTTGGTGTATTCAGTGGCTAAGTGGACTTCTTTTCCTAGCACTGGCTTTGACAGCTGCCGCACTCCCCCAGGCTCCTCCCTCCCCCAAACCACCCTCTCCCTGCCTGTCAGAAGAAAGCGCTCAGAGCTATTCACACCCCTCCTGAGAGGCCCAGGGCACAGCTCCTGAGCCGGGCTGCCTCTCGGGCTCCAGGGCAGCAAAACGCCAACCCGAACAGAGAGCAGAAAACAATATCTCTGGGGCAGAACAACAGCTGCCCACCAGCCCCATACCAGCTGGTGGGGAGAGGGCAGCCAGCAGGGCTAAGCAATCGGCTGCTTCCAGCTTGCCCCGCCCCATCTTCCCTGGGTCTTGGGAACCCACGATGTGGAACTGTGCATCGCTTCTCCAGCAGGACCCTGCGCAAGTGCAAAGGTTTCTTGTTATGTAAAAAATGCAAATCATTCTTTCTAACCAACATGCTGGGCCAGATTCCTGCATGGAGACCTGAAAAATAGTGGGGCCTTTGGATAATGGAACGTCGGACAGGTAAGTTTTGATTGACACTGCAGGATGGCTTGCACAGTCAGGAAGGGTCTAGAACAGGCCATCAGAGGAAGGAAGAGCTCTTGGCTCAAGGGAGGAGGGTCTTTAAAGTCACATTTTTTACAATGTCTACTGGTCTCTAGTTCCACAAACCATCTGCCCTACTCACTCCCAAAACAACCCTTAAGAATCTCTAAATTGGCAGGACACAGTGGCTCACGCCTGTAATCCTAGCACTTTGGGAGGCTGAGGTGAGTGGATAACCTGAGGTCAAGAGTTCGAGACCAGCCTGGCCAATGTGGTGAAACCTTGTCTCTACTAAAAATACAAAAGTTAGCCCTGTGTAGAGGCAGGCACCTGTAATTCCAGTTACTCAGGAGACTGAGGTAGGAGAATCGCTTGAACCCAGAAGGCAAGGTTGCAGTGAGCTGAGATCGCGCCTTTGCGCTCTAGCACTCCAGCCTGGGCAACAGAACAAAAACTCCATCTCAAAAAAAAAAAAAAAAAATCTCTAGATTGATCAGATTTCCAGGACACACAGAGACCCTGGGAGCCAGCTATAGAGGCAAATTTTTATTAACTTCCAGGTGTCAAATAAGCAACAACATCAATCGCTATTCATGGATTAATTCATTTAAGCCTCATAACTGATAAGGATCATTATGCTTCCTTTACAGATGAGGAAACTGAGGCATAGACAGCTTAAGTAGCTTACCCAAGGTCATAGGAAGACAGCTGGGATTTGAAACCAAGGAGACAGATTCCAGGGCTCACATTCATAACCATTGTGCCAAATAACCAAAGGCTTTCTAATCTTGGGGCCTGAGTTTACTATAGTCAGTAAAAATAATTGTTTGGGAGTATCGTATACTCTACCTGAATCAGGGGCCTGAAACTGTCCATCCCACAGTGTCATTTGCCTTCAGTGGAGACTTGGCCCCATGGTGGCCCTGTGCTCTGACTCAGATGTGCCCCTGTGCCAGGCAGCTTTGCTTAGCTAGCTGAGCCCTAGGATGGGCACAGCAGGTGCCAGATCCTCCCCTAGGCACAGAGCAGAAGGCTCCTGGGGCTGCAGGAAATGGTAGGCCCCTTCATGAGGAGGAAGGCAAGTGGAAACAAGTGTTCCTGGGAGCCAGAGGTGGGAACTCATAATCTTCCCTGAAACATTGGCCCCTCTACCCCAGCTGCCTATCCTGAAACCCTCTGGAGTTCTCACCCTGCCAGCCCCTCTGCCTGCCCTACTGTTCTGTGCCCACCAGCAGGTGTCACTTAGATGCTCAAGGCAGAGCATCCCAGAGCAGCCTCTCCTGGGGCCCCGACAGCACTGACCACAGGGTGCAGGGGGGAGGTACTTGACTCTTTAACTGGTGACCGTGGAGTGAAGAATATGCTGGAGAAAGCCACTCTCTGCATCTCTTCCTCCTCCCTGTGCTCCTCTCCTCCTCCTTTTCTCCTCCTCCTCTCTCTCTGTTCTGGAACCTGAATAGTTGGGCCAGGCTGAGGCAAAGAGATGCATCTACAATTTCAAGGCCACCCAGACTGTTTTCTCACCTCCCCTCTGTTCTAAGTGACTGTTCCCTCCTCATCCCTCCCCACCAAAACCCACTTCCCCCCACCTCTGGTTTTCTGGAGAACATGAGTAGGGCCCAGGTCAGGGTCTTCCTCAGCTCATGGATCATGTCCCTCGAAAGGGAACTGACCCAGGGTCAGCCCCAGAACCACATCCCCCGGGAAGGCCTCTTATGCAAGAGGTTTGAGTCCTTTGGACATCTTTACTTTCAGAAAGCAGACAGGAGGGGCCAGGTGCTACCGCCTTCTGGTGATCATTGTAGCTACTTATTGAGCACCTACTGTGTGCCCAGCAAGTGCAAAGTAGCTTGCTAGGTGCTTCATGCTCCTCCACTCCTGCAAGTTAATTCCTCCAATAGTATTTGGCACAGTGCCAGGCACTGCTCTAAACACACAAGCTACCTTGGTGAACAAGGCTTCTCCATGAGTACATGCTGCTTATTGTTTGTACCTGACAAGTGGGGGAAACTGAGGCTTAAAGTTTGCCCCAAGTGGTGAAGCAGAGATTCTGTTTCAAGGTGTCTGACTCCAAAGCCACAATATCTGCCCTCCATCTCCTTTCCTCTCCACTGGAGTAGAGGGTGCATGGGTCTGTCTCAGGGTAGGAATCCCTGCCCTCAAATGCTTACACAGTTGCTTTGAGAGGGGAGGGATGACGTCTGCACACCTGAGATGTCTCAAGAGGTTTCATCCTCAGTATGTGAGTGACCCTGTGGCCCAGGCTGAGTACCTAGGGCCCAGGGGACCCAGAAGACAGTGATTTGAGCTGTGTGCCTCATGGTTGAGAGGATGCCTGGAAGTGGGGAGCATGAGGCCAGGCTTTTCGGGGGAAGGGGGTCATGAACTTGCAGAGATAAAGGAAGAGTGAAATCTGGATGGGGAATGGGCTGTTCAGAGGCTTGGAGGTGGGAAGGATCCCAAGACAACTGAAGAGGACAGGCATGATTGAAGGCTGGGAGGGAGCCCCAGGCGCAGGGGTGTGCATGCAGGATAAGGGAGGGGAGGCCGTGCTGCTTTTGACGGCTGAGGAGGTGAGACTGGAGCTAATGGGCCATCAGGAATCACCCAGCAGAGTAATGACAAGATGCAAATGGCGTTGGGAGATGATCCTGAGGGCATGGTGTATGGGACCTGGGAGCTATTACAGGAGCCCCCAGAGGGCCTGGCTTAGGAGGGCAGCTACGTTCAACCAGATCAGCCTTCACTCTCACTTACCTCCAAGTCTTCAAGAGAAAGTCACCCTGAGTCCTTCCCTCTTTCATGCCCCTGCCCAGCCTCTCTGGCTCTACCTACACCTCATCAATGCCACAACTTTGTAATACAGGCTTGGGGGCAACAAGGTTACCTCTCATGAAGGGTCTGACCAGGGAGCAGTCTGGAAGAGGATGAGATGGGTGATTTGGAACAAGGGCACAGCCAGGGCTCCAGAAAGGCTGCCAGTTATTTGGGGCAGGGGGCATGGCATCTGTGGGGGAAACTCAAAGTGGGTGATGCTTGCGTTGTAGCACATGATCCTAGGCCAACCACAGAGAGACTGAACTAGGGAAAAATCCCCCTTTGCCACCCATACCCTCTTACTGCCTGGGGCAGCCTTCCCCCGAGCTAGGAGAACCTGGGGCAGACCCAGTTCTTAGACAAAGAAGTTACCCCCAAACCCTGTGTGACATGAGTGAGGATTTGGGCGTGGTAGCCCACAAAAATATTCCCCCTCCTCCTCTGTTGGACTCTACAATTTCACAATCAGTGTTCTATTCCTTTGGCTTAACATTTTTGACCCAAGTTATTTTTTTAATGGTGCCACTTTAAGTTGTTATCATGTATCCACACCTCAGTATGAACGAGTCAATCTGATCTTTTTCCAGGAGTCAATTTCATTGTTGAGGGAGATGAAGGAAGGCTTTAAAATCCTAGAGTCTAGGACAGTGGGGTGGGGGAGAGTGGTGAGGGGAGATCGGGATGCTGGGGCAAAGGGGCAAAGAGAGAAGAGAGAAGGGCATAGAAGGGAGAGGCTGGAGAAGCCTGGGAGGGATGAGAGCATATCACTCACTTCGTGATTTGAGGATGAGGTGATCAGAGATAGCCTGAGCAGAGACCATAGTACAGCCTTTTACCAACTGCCTCTCCCCACTTGGGTGCCTGGACCCCCTGTTCCTGTATCTTGATAGCTCCTCGAAGCAACAGCCTGGAGCGCAAACTTTCTGGGATATGACCCCAGCCTGGCTTCCTATTCTGCGGTCGCCACCCGCAGCTGGACAGGGGCTCTTGGCAGATCGGCAGGGGGGCAGTCCTGGAGACCAGGACACTCTGGCAAGGGGGCGCGCGGAGGTTTAGGATCGAAGCGGCAGGGGCCTCGGGGCTCTGCGACCAGAGCCGGGGGCAAGGGGACCCGGCCAGCGGGAGGCTCACCTGCAGGACACGGTGATCTCCACCTTGGTGGCCGGGATGCTGCCCGCCAAGGAGTCGAACTCGCTCAGCGACGCCATGTCCTCAGGCTGCTCCATCGCCCACCGCACCCCCCACCCCAAATTAGTCAATCCCTGCGCGATTCACGCCTCCTCCGGAGCGACTGGAGCCCTGGGCTCTCCCCCAACTCCAGAGCCAGAGCTGGGCGGCAAGGGGAGGAGAGAGGAGCGCGAAGAGGGGGCGTGGGAAGTGAGAGAGGGAAGAGGGCGGAGGGAGCGGGGGCCGCGGATCGAGGTGGGGGCTCGGGTGACGCTGCGAGAAGGCTAGGTGCCCAGCGGGGAAGGGCAAGGAGCCCAGGGAGCGGGGCCACAGCGGGGAAGGCGGAGAGGGGCGCGGGCAGAGGGGCGCGGGGACAGGGCACCGGGAGGGACGCGCGGAGTCGTGGAGAGGGGCACCAGGAGAGGGACGCGCGTCTGTGGGCAGCGGTAGAGGGGATGCAGGAGACAGGGAGAGGGGCGTCAGGGGCGGGAGGCGCCGGATGGGGCGCTGGCAGCGGGGGTGGCGGGGCGCCGGCAGCGCGGAGCCCGGGGCGCCCGGGCTGCGCCGCCTCTCCCTGGGTCTCGGCGCCGGCGGCGACGGGGCTGGGACGCGGCTGCGAGCGCCACCTCCTCGGCTCGGGCTTCGGCTCCTGGGCGCCCGGGCTGCGGGAAAATCAAATCTGCCCGAAGCCGCAGCCTCCCGCCACCCGGGAGCGCCAGAGGGGGCGCCCGCAGGGGCCGGGGCGGGGCCGCGGGCGGGGTCTGCGCGCAGGGTGAGTGTGAGCGTGTGTGTGTGCGTGTGTGTGTGTGTGTGTGTGTGTGTGCGCGCGTGGCGGGCCGGGGGACGCGGTCCAGATGCTGGGGACGTGGTGACAGCAAGAAGTGGTCCTGGTCGCGCGCGCCTTCGTGTGCTCCCGCCCCCACTCACCACCCCTATCTCCCATCAGGGGACTCCATCCTGGGGGAGGGAGAGGTCTCTTTTTTTTGAGAAAGGTCTATGCAAGGCGGAGAGGGGGCATAAGTGGGAGGGAGGTGTGCAAAAAAAGATCCCTTCCCAGGGGCTTGGGGAGGAGGGTCTCTGTTAAGTGTGCGCCCTACTCGGGGGCAGGTCTCAGTCCAGAAACAGACCCTACATCTCCTTCTGGGGAGGTGTGTGGGGGCGACCCCGGTGCCAGGAGGGACTACCTCGGTTTCCCAGTGGCCCAGGTGGGGTCGGTGCATGGGCGCCTCCCCCATCCGTGGTTCCCGCCAGCCGCGGCCTCGCCAAGTCGGCTGCCGAAACCACGCGCCAGCGCCCTTCCACTCCCCCGCCCGTCGTGACCACACGACTGAGCCAGCCTCCAGGTCTAGAAGCTCCTGCCACCCAGTCTGGTGGCAACCAGACTGGGAGATCGGCCCGAGCTCCCTGGGCTTCTATGCAACCAGCACCGAGTAGGCGCGTGCTGTGTGCTTGGGGAGCGAGGGGAGAGTTGGGACACCTCTCCTGCAGTCCTCTTCCCAGCCAAGCCCCTCGCGATCCCCCTACCTAGCCCAGCCTTGCCCTCCCGGGCCTGAGGTTGCAGCGCAGAGGCGTCTCCCTGAGTAAGGCTGCACACCTAGACTTGACTCTAGCCCATCCTCAGCCTCAGCTTAAGCTTTGCAGAGCTGGAGCGTCCACTTCCTCACCCACCGCCTGGCACATCGAAGCCGATGTGCCTCGGGCTGGCGCGGAGGCCAAAAACCTGGTGCTGGGCTGGGCAGAGCTGCGCCCTCTGGGCCTTGTCTGTGGCAGCGGGACTATAAGGGGCTCCTCCGGATTCTGTTTGAACTCAATTCCCAGAACATCATATACTGTCAGTCAAAGATAAATACAAGAACACATTCCTCTGCCTAGGACAATTTACCCATGGCTCAGAATCAGCTGGACTGGGTTCTGCCTCCTGGAACAGGCAGCAAGGGGCAGAGGCTGTAATTCCTCTGACAGCCTGGCACGGCTGGGTCAGGAGGCCCCACTCCACGGATAATAATTCTGTCTTCCCTTCCTGAGGATGCAAAACTGAACTCGGAATCTCTATGTTCCCCATCCCCCACATACCTGGCATAAACAATGATCAAAGCATACTTGTGGAATATGTTCTCCATTCATTCCAGGAGTATTTACTGAGCATCTGCTGTGTGCCTGGCCCAGTGATAGGGCCTTTGGGAAACCTTGTTCATAACAATAATTAGCATCGTTTAATTTTCAAAGATCTGGGCCAGACACCATGCTTAATTTTTTTTTGAGATATTAGTCACATACCATAAAATTACCATTTTAAACTGTATAAATCAGTGGTTTATAGCATATTCACAGGGACCGCGCATGATTTTAAATTCTCAAAATAATTTTATAAGTGAGATATTACTACTTTTAATGGGAAAAGCTGCAGTTACTTGCACCAACCTAATATTGTCTACATTTAATAAGTAAGGAAGCCAGTGCCCAGAGAGGCTAAGTAACTTACTCATCATCACCCAGCTGGGGATTGGCATAGTGAGAATGTGAAACAAGGTAGTTGAGACCAAAGCCTGACTCTGAGCAAGAGGTTTCACTCTCTCTTAGGATAGGGCCAGACAATGGAAAGTCATCCATGAAATGAGGCCTTGTTGGGAAAGGCAACAACAGGGAGCCATTGCAGGTTGTTGAGCAAGTGAGTAGTAAGATGGAAGTTCTACCCAGTAACCTTGCAAAGTGACAGCATTTGGAGTAGCAGCCCCAGGGTCTCTTTCTAGAAAAATGTAGACACTTGTCTGTGTCACTCCATTCCCTTTAAGTCATTGCACTTTCACTGGTGGCTATTTGGCCAAAAAAAAAAAAAGAAAAAAGAAAGAAAGAAAAATATGTAGGTATATGACACATGCTGTATGCTAGGTGCAGTCCTAGGCTCAGAGAATAAAAAGGCAAAAAGGACACAGTATCTATCCCCAAAGAGTTCCCAGGCTACTGGGGGCCCCAGGACATGAAGAGGGAGAAACTGCAATGCAGCATGAGGAATGCTGTTGAGGTAGGTAGAAAGGGCTCTGGGAGGCCCAGCACAGTGGCTCACGCCTGTAATCCCAGTACTTTGGGAGGCTGAGGTGAATGGATCACTCGAGGTGAGGAGTTTGAGACCAGCCTGGCCAACATGGTGAAACCCCGTCTCTACCAAAAATACAAAAAAATTAGCCGGGTATGTGGCAGGCGCCTGTAATCCCAGCTACTTGGGAGGCTGAGGCAGGGGAATTGCTTGAACCTGGGAGGCAGAGGTTGCAGTGAGTCTAGATTGCATCACTGCACTCCAGTCTAGGCGACAGAGCGAGACTCCGTCTCAAAAAAAAAAAAAAATATGTGCTCTGGGAACAGAGAAGAGTGACCAATGGTTCTGCCCCAGGAATGGGAAGATGGGAGGGTCAGGGTCAGGGGAAACTGCAAAAAGGAAGTGATACTGAGATGGACATTGAGATGATGTCTTAGAAGTTTGTTTCCCCTAGAAGCAGACCCTGAGACAAAGATTTGTATGTGAGTAGTACATTTGGGAGGTGTCTTGGTCTGTTCCTGCTGCTGTAACAAAATACTTTATAATCATAAATATTATTTATATAATAATAGAAATGTATTTCTCACACTTCTGGAGGCTGAGAAGTTTAAGATCAAGGTGCCGGCAGGTATGGCGTCTGGTGAGGGCCAGGTCTCTGCTTCCAAGATGGTCCTTGTTGCTGTGTCCTCCAGAGGGGCAAACACTTCCTCACACGGTGGAAGGCAGAATGGCAAAAAAGGGCCTAGCTCAGGGATAATGCCTTTAATAAGGGCATTAATCCATTCATGAGGGCAGAAGTGAGACGGGGAAGGGAAGGTAGACAATAAAAGGTGCTTTATCAAGCCAGTCATCGCTCTAGGCAACTAGAGTATAGTCCTGCTGCAGAACTCTGGGAGACTGTAGAACACACTTCAAACTTAGGCTGCAGAGGGGTGAGGAAGCTGGGATATGTTTATATCAACTTCTGCCAGTCATTGGCTCAGTGGCTGAGGGCTGCTTCTGGAGGATATTAATTTCCTGGCACTTCTGGCCTAACCAGCACAGAGGGGCAATGCAGGTTCCAGAAGCCAGAGAAAGCCTCAGGCAAAGAAATGCAGTCTGGCGTGGGACTGGAGCACACTGCAGTGGGAAAAGTTAGGGGCTGCGGTGGGCACTGGCAAGGCAGCGGCTGCTACAGATGATGAACTTCTGCCTGGAGGACAAGGCTGTGCAGGCATTCCTGGCAGGGGACCAGCATGAGGAAGGGCCAGAGATCTGTGATTGGGGGCTGGAGTGTGGCTGAAGCACAGGGTCAGGGTTGGTGGAGGTAGAATATGAGGCTAGGAGGTGAGGGGCCGTGACGCAAGGCCACAACCTCCGCTGGGCACAGAGCCTTTTCAGAAGGGGACACTGGAGGAGGGGCGGTCTGAAAGACACCCTGCTGCTGTGTGGCCAACCAGAACATAAAACTTACTGATCAGGAGCTGGGCACAGAGGCTCACGTCTGTAATCCCAGCACTTTGGGAGGCTGAGGCAGATGGATCACCTGAGGTCAGGAGTTTGAGACCAGCCTGGCCAATATGGCAAAACCCTCTCTCTACTAAAAATACAAAAAAATTAGCCTGGCGTGGTGGCGCATGCCTGTAATCCCAGCTACTTAGGAGGCTGAGGCAGGAGAATTGCTTGAACCTGGGAAGTGGAGGTTGCAGTGACCTGAGATCACGCCAGTGCACTCTAGCCTGGGCGACAAAGCGAAACTCTGCCTTAAAAGAAAAAAAAAAGAAAAAGAAAAAAACTTATGGATCAGGCCCAGGGGAGAAATGCTCCCAGCTCTTGCTCAAATGAATTGCTGATGGTTCAAAAGCAGCTCCACAGATGTTGCCATTGGAGGAGCTGTTTCTTCTTTGAGAGATGCGATAGTGCCGAGTAACCCTGGTCACTTGTGATGTCCAGGCAGGCCAGTGCGTGGGCTGGCAGGTGCTGCAGACGTGCCGTCTGCGCCCGGCAGCCAGATTAGAAACAACCATGGCCCTGGCCCACCCGCCACGTAACTACCGCTCGTCCCTCTGATTAAGAACGTCAAGCACGGAATGGGCCATGCCCAGAAGATCTGGAATAATCAGCATCAGCGTTTTGCCTTTGCCATCCAAGACTGCAAACATGCTCTCATCTGACCTAATCCACGGTGTTAATGACGGCAGAGCAATTTTGAGAGGCAACTCACAGCATTGATAAGGAGAGGAAAAGCACCACCGGGCTTAGGGGGCAGAGCTCCTCACAGAAGAGACAGCTGCTGTCCCTCACCCCTCCCAAAGCACTACTTATAAATGCTGCCCTCCTCTCCCCCGTTTGAGGCTGAGGATGGTGGGAGAAAAGGGCACAGAAGAGCAGAAGCGGGGTTGTGCAGGGGACAGGAAAGTGGGGCTGCCCAGCTGCACCTAGAACAAACTAGAAAAAGGCATTCTTTACTTTGGGTAAATGCAACGTTGAGTCAGGCAGGGCACACGGTTTGCTGGGCAGAATGTGGGCTGGATTGAGCCTTCACTCACGCCCTTGGCTGGGTGCCCTTGTGCACTAAACACCCTGCACCACTATTCATGGTAGCCCCAGGGAGAGAAGGAAAGACAGGGCATGGCGGGAACTGAAACCGTCATCGCACTAGAGAGGCAGGGGAGATGCAGTGTCTGATTCCACCCATCAATAGAAATCCTAGAAGGGACTTGGTTGGAGACCATCCAGGTTAAACTCCTTCTTTCACTGAAAAGCTTAAAGAGGATGAGTGATGGACTCAAGGTCATCCGACTCTTCCCTTGATAAGAAACTCCATGAATAACAGCGAGGCCAGGTTCTGAAGAGCAATGAGGACCTGTCTCCGAAGGTGTGGCAAGAGGCCAGCCAAGGGGCTCTCCATGTCTCCAGTCCCTCATTCCTGCTGGAAGGGTGGCAGCCTCCCTGCTTAATGACCCACCATCCCAAAAAGAGCCCATGCAGCCCCTCCCTTCCGCCTCTCCCTGTGTCACAGTGTCAGCTAGCTCAGTCCATGTTCTATCTGGGCAAGAAGCCCCATGGCCCTCCTGCTGCCAGCCCAGTAGCCCTTTCTGCCCCCAGGATCCACCCCTCCACCCTGCCTGGCCCTGGCATCTGTCTGCAACCTGGTGGGCACCAGCTCCCTGCTCACTTCTCTTAGCCTCCTCTTCCTTCCAGCCACTCCTGCTTTTCCAAGTGAGGGAGGCCCCTGTGCTTACAATCTAGAAACCAGAACCTTCACAGCAACCAGGGTATCCACTTAGAACCAAAGTCAGGTCATGTCGCTCCTCTGCTTAAGACCCTCCCCTGGCTCCCATCTCATTCTGCGGAAAAAGGACTTGCTGGACTTTGGGCTCTGCTCGTGACCTGACTTCATCTCCGCTTTCTCCCTGACACTGACTCCATTCCAGCCACACTGGCCCCTCACTGGCCCTGCAGGCACCTGCCTCAGGGCCTTTCTATTTGCTACTCCCTCAGCCCAGACCACTCTCCTCTGGGTCGCTCAGGCCCCTCAGGTCTCTGCCTCAATGCCCTCTCCTTGAAGAGGCTTTCCTGGCCACACTACCCAACATAGTACCATGTTGCTCTCATTTCCCTTAAACACCTTTAATTTTTTTTCATAGCATGATCCTTGTCTGTTTCCCCCACTAGGATAGAAGCTTTCTGCAGGCAAGGACTTTGTCTTGTTCACTGTTGCATCCCAAGCTCCTAGGGCAGGGCCTGACACATGGTAGGTGCCCAGTTTGTGAGGTGACTATATCTAAGTCCACTGTTGGCTTTCAAAACAGTGACTCCTTCATGAGGACCCCTGGTGACCATGTGTCAGTCTCAGACAGGGCCTGAATCTCCCCCACCACACACATCTTCTCTATCTCCCCACCCCCAAGCATTTATTCAGCATCTGTCATGAATTCAGCTGTTTACTTGTTGTTTAACAACTATCACATTGTGACCAACACCACAGAGAAGGGAAGGGATTCTTATGTGTTTACTAAGGACCCACCATGCAATAAGCATGTAAGAATTTAACATCCATCACACATTTATTTTTTATTTTAAAAATTTATTTATTTATTGAGATGGAGTCTTGCTCTGTCGCCCAGGCTAGAATGCAGTGGCATGATCTCGGCTCACTGCAACCTACGCCTCCCAGGTTTAAGCAATTCTCTTGCCTCAGCCTCCCGGGTAGCTGGGACTACAGGTGCCCGCCACCACGCCCGGCTAATTTTTTGTATTTTTAGTAGAGAAGTGGTTTCACCATGTTAGCCAGGCTGGTCTCGATCTCCTGACCTCATGATCCACCCACATTGGCCTCCCAAAGTGCTGGGATTACAGGCATGAGCCACCGCACCCAACCTTATTTTTTAAATTAAATTTAATGTTTTAAAGACAAGATCTCACTGTGTTGCCCAGGTTGGTCTTAAACTCCTGGCCTCAAGCAATCCTCCTATCTCGGCCTCCCAAAGTACTGGGATTACAGGTGTGAGTCACTGCGCCTGGCCTCCATCACATATTTAATCCTCACAATAAGCTCATTGTCCCACTTAACAAAACTGTGCTCCTCTGTACCATGTGCTGTGCATAGTTCACCATGAGGGAGAGAAAGATGAGGGAGACACAGTCTCCTCAGAAGCTCGGTCCAGTGGGGTTACAGCGTGAATTTTGAGTTTATGTTCTAGGTAATCTGTAGGAGAATAATAGGCATTACTTGCTTCATCTTTTCAGATAAGGACACTAAGGCCCAAAGTAGTTCAGTAATTTAATTTGCCCAAGCTCACACAGGTCAGCGGCAGAGACAGGGTGCAAACCTAGAACGATGTGTGTCCAAAGCTGCTGTCTTTGCTCCTTAGGGCAGTGCCTCTGCTCCCCGGCCTGGCTCAGGGGCCTGTCTAGAAGCCTCAGCCTCTGCCATGGCCCAGGCCCAGATCTGAGCCCCTCACACATCTGCAGTGCCTAGCCCAGCGCCACAATATCTGTGCCCAGGCCGTGACCCTTCCACTCTTCACTATGTCCAAGTGTAGACATCCCAGTCTGTAACCTCCTCCACCCCCAACCTCATACACATTTAACCCAATGTTTAGCTTAATATTGTCAGTCATGGGATTAGAGGCCTCAGTCCTGCAAAGGACTTTAAAGATAATCCAACTCGCCTAGATTTTACAGATCTGGGAACTGAGGTCTAGAGAAGGAAAGAAATTCAACCAACGTTGTTTGTTTGGTTAAAAGCAGCAATTAGAGCCAAGAGCTCATAGACACCCTGATTGGAATTGGTCTCCTGGATCCTTTCTTCCTTCACCTCAGCTCCTTCAAAGGGGGATGGGTTGCCTTGACTTTCTGTTGATTGATAAGCAGGGATGTGCCATCTGTGCCATTTGGCACAAGGAAGACCAAAGTGACCTTTCATTGCCCCACCCTCACTACCAGGTATATCCAACAAGAACCAGTCCCATATGGTTGCCCCTGGGCCTTTCTTCCTGCCATTTCCTCTCTGCCCGGCCCAAATCCTACCCATGTTTCAAGTACCATCTCTTCCAAGAAGCTAGCCTGGATTCTCCCAGTCTAACCAAGTTTCTTTTTCCACTGAACACCCAAACTCTTCACTTTGGTGGACCTGTTCCCCCTTTCTCCCTTGGCAGGGGATGTGCCCTGAAGGCAGGGACTGGGCCTTCTAACCCTTGTACTCCACAGCCTGGCCTTTCCCAGCCTCAGCCTCAGCCTCCTTCTCTTTCTTTGTGCTGGGTTTAATTTCATTTAAGTACATTACCCCCACAGCCAGCCAGTCTACTCTTAGGCCTCCTGAACTCTCTCTCTCCATTCAATGTAAACTCATTTCCTCTTGTTTGAGCATCTTGGGAAATGGAAAATGAGTCCTCACATTTCTTCGGATGCTTAAAAGCAAACTAGGTCCCACCCTGAAGTCTCAGCCTCCCAACACTTGATGCTTTCCCTATTGGCATCAAGGGCGGAGACGGAGCAGCTGATTTTCTCTCCTGCTCCAGCCTGTGAGGGTCTTCGGCTCAAGCTGCAGGACTCCACTCCTCCCTCCCTCAGGCCATGTGTGTGGGAGGGGAAGGGAACTGACATTTCACTCCAGCCCTTAGATTCTTTGTCACCATTGCTCCTTGGGAACTGCCTCCCCTGGCTGTACCTGTCCCAGGCAGCCTGAGAAGCCACTGAGGGTGAAACGCTTTTTTTCTTTTAAGCTCTAAATTCATTTTCATGCCAAGCTGCTTGTATTTTCCTGCCTGGCTGCCGAAGGTAACTGAAACGTGCACAAAATGCCACAAGCCTGGCTTTGTGTGGAAGCTTAAGTCCCGGTGGCCCTGCCCCCAGCGCTCGCCTGCTCGCATCTCCAGCAGTCCGCCGAGATTTCCTTGGGTTTTATTAGCTCTGACCCTACACTGGGAGAGGAACTCATCAGACACACTTCACATCTTGCTTCCTCCACCTCTGGCTAAGAACCGTTGCCCCGATGACGGGAAGTATTTGTTCCCCAGTTCTCTGATAATTCTGTCAGGAGCCTGGGTGAGGCTCAGGTGTCAGGCTCGGGAGCTGCTGCTGACAGCTCCTCGGAGATAACGGGCCTGCTGAGGCGGGGGCCAGGGGGGAGTTCGCAACAGAGTGTCGGGTTCTCTGGTCTCTTCCTCCAGCTTAAAAATGGGGTTAACAATATAACCATACTACCATTCCTTCCAGAGTTGGCATAAGATTCCAATTAGATGAGGATGTGCTGGGAGCTCTCTGGGAGAAAAATACCATTATAAAATCATAGAGGTTTAAACTAGATGCAGTTAGAATGAGAGTCTGGGCCTCTCATTCTACAGATGGAAAAATTAAGGCTTGGGAAAGGAAGTTACCAAAGTCAGACAGTGACTAGTCCTGGCTTGAAAACTAGTTTCCATATTTTTTCAGCTGGAGTGAGAAGGGGAAAAAGAATGGTAGGGAAGCCATCCCTGTGTGAAGTGAGAGTGCAATAGAGGGAGAGAATAGACTCCTAGCTCAGCCCTGCCAAGGCCCAGCCAACTAAGGCAGTGCCTTCATCTATGAGATGTACTCATCTATGAGAGGGGCATTGTGATGCCGGGTCCACAGCTCTTCAGAGAGGATCAATGGAATAACATGAGTTATTATATCGTGAGTTCCTCAAACACAAATTCCTTCCCTTCTCTTATTTGATCTTAAACAGCAACACAAATGCTTTCAAAAAGGGAAGCACAGGCCGGGCGCGGTGGCTCATGCCTGTAATCCCAGCACTTTGGGAGGCCAAGGCGGGCGGATCACGAGGTCAGGAGATCAAGACCATCCTGGCTAACACGGTGAAACCCCTTCTCTACTAAAAATACAAAAAATTAGCCGGGCATGGTGGTGGGCGCCTGTAGTCCCAGCTACTTGGGAGGCTAAGGCAGGAGAATGGTGTGAACCCGGGAGACAGAGCTGGCAGTGAGCCAAGATCGTGCCACTGCACTCCAGCCTGGGCGACAGAGCGAGACTCTGTCTTAAAAAAAAAAAAAAAGAGAAGCACAAAGGAAACATTTCCTTCAGAGCCGAATGTTGCCCCCAAAATCATGAACTTCGAACTCCCTTTCCTTTGAGGGCCTTTCTTATACAGTGTATGTGAAATTGCCACTTGCTCCCGTCAGTGTAATGAGGAAGTAGAAATATGACTTCTCCCTCCTCTCCACTATTTCTGCTGTACAAGAGCTTCCTCACAGGTATGCAGGGCAGCAGCTCTTAATGGAGTTGTGGCCAGATCCTCATGGAGAGGAAAGTGATTTCTATGAGATTAGCTGAGTGGTGAGGATAATACAGTTATGGTCCAATAAACATCCTGATGAGGGTCATTTGTGTGCCCTCCCTCCTGCTGCGTCTCCACAGGCCTGGTTCAGGCTCTGCTTGGAAGGAGCGTGGAGACAGCTAAGGCTAGGGCCAGCCAGCCAGCTTGGACTGGGGACACTCTAGGATGGAGAAGTCAGTTGAACACCCCCAGCCTGTAAGGCAGGAGATTCAGGTTTTAACCTCTGTCCTGCCACCAAATTATTCTTTTCCTGCACCTCATCTTCCTCCTCTGTATGTCAAAGGTGGAGATCATAGGAAAAGAGCAGAACTTGGGATCCCAATTCCCCATATTCAAGCCCCAACCCTGCCTTTTATTAGCCTTGCAAGGTCTGGCCCTTTATTCCATCCATTCAGTCTGGACAAGGCTTTGTGCTACTTGCCTTTGGTCTTCAGTTTGCTCATCCAGGAATTGGGCATAATGATATCAACTTCGGGAGGCTGGTTTGGGGGACTGAGAGAAAAATACGTACAAGGAGCATCCACAGACCATGAAACACAGAAGGGACAATAACATTTTGCTTTCCTCTAAGGTTCCTTTTCGTTGACTTTCTCTGATTCTATGAAAATATTTACTGGTGGTGGATGTACAAGAGGAGCTCCAAAATTACTTGTTGACTGAATGAATTCAACTGTAAAGCAGAATATTAAGCAGCCAAGAGGGAACTAGCCCTTTAGAAGGTACGCTACAGAACCAGCACCCAGTCACAGGACTCAGCCAACCTTTCCATGCACAGAGGGCTCCTCCATCCAGTCCCGTAGACAATAAAGAAGGTTGGCCGGCCTGTGCCAACGGAGCACGTTTACAGGCTCATTCTGTGCCAGGCGGACATCTCAACTCTACCCTCTCACAATCTGATCAGTTGCTGGCTTTCCACAACCAAGAAATAGCAGGCATGTCTTAGTAACTCACGAAAGGCTTCCGCAGGCTTCTGCCTTTAGAAAAAGCTGCAAGGCTAAACTATATTCACAGTGGCCTCTAGTGGCAAATTTCCAAAATAGCATGCTAAATGGAAACTTGGCAGCTGGAGGAATCTTCTCAGAATGACCTAGATTCCCAAACTGGGGGCTAGTTCAAATCTTCCCTTAATGAATGAGCACTCCAAGTTCCAGAGGTAAAGTGATTCATCCAAGGTCACAAAAAGGCCTCACAGCCCTCGGTCCATAAACCTTGCCCACAACTGGCAAGGTTGTGGTTTCAGATGCAATTAAGTATCTTGAGTTATCCGTTTGGAAGGACAATCGGGAACCCAATTCCCAAATCACGCCAAGCCAACCTTAGGGTAAGACCCTAACATGTTTTCTTCCCACTTTGCTTCTCTCTCATCTGTAAGAGTGTTGCTGGAAGATTCCCCTATCTTGGCATTTACCTAAAAAGTAGTAGCTCACTCTTTAGGTGACAGGACTCTGAGACCACAAAGTGCTTCTTTGTAGGCAGTAAACTCCACCGCTTTACCGTGCTTTTCAATGTTCCCTCCTCCACATGTTGCAAGAATGTGGTGCCAAAAGGGGCCCCAGTGACGGCTCTGACTGGCTCGAGGATCTGGGGGTAGCAATCGTGTTTGTGTGGGGAATGCTATTTTGACATATTCTGGAGACACAATCCAAGAATACATCAGGCTGAGGACTTCCAGAGAGCTCAGTGGAAAGGCTTGGCTGCCATACCAGCTGAAGCCTGGGTTTGGAGAGTTGGGGTACAGTGATTTCTATAAGAGGATCTCAATCTTTTTCTAATGGAGAACATTTTATTTGATGCATTCAGCAATAACCTCAAAGCACTACACAAGGTGTTGGGAAGACTCACAGATGGGAGTAAGACAGGGTCCTTGTTCTCAGAGGTTAGCCCAGTGGGAGGGAGAGACTGTGAGGTGAGAGGCTGAGACAGGTCAGGCTGTGGACATGTCGAGATGAAGAGGCAGGAGAGGTGTGTGGTGGCTTCAAGGGCCACTGGTAATAACAACCAGCATTTTGGGGGTGTTTTCTAAATGCCAGTTCCTGTTCTAAATACCTGTTCTAGCTCATTTAATCTTCACAATAGCCCTTGAGGTTTGGCCCATTATTCTCATTTTATAGTGGAAGAAACTAAAATACAGAGAAATTAAGAAACTTAAGTTCATGCTGCTGGTAAGTGGTGGAGCTGGGATCTGAACCCCGACAGTCAAGTTCCAGAGCTCTTTCCCTCAATGTCATCATTGTTGATGATCTTTTCCCTGCATTTTCTGTGATGTCTACTGACCACACAATCTTACCCACCCTGGTGTCAGCACAGGGTATCTCAGTGCCACATACCAGGGTCTGAAGTCCATGTTGTACTGTCGTGGGAACAGAACACTTTTTTTTTTTTTTTTTTTTTTGAGACGGAGTCTCGCTCTGTCACCCAGGCTGGAGTGCAGTGGCCGGATCTCAGCTCACTGCAAGCTCCGCCTCCCAGGTTCACGCCATTCTCCTGCCTCAGCCTCCCGAGTAGCTGGGACTACAGGCGCCTGCGACCTCGCCCGGCTAAGTTTTTGTATTTTTAGTAGAGACGAGGTTTCACTGTGTTAGCCAGGATGGTCTCGATCTCCTGACCTCGTGATCCGCCCATCTCGGCCTCCCAAAGTGCTGGGATTACAGGCTTGAGCCACCGCGCCCGGCCCAGAACACTTTCATAAAGCTCAATCCTAGTAGCGAAAGTCAGCAGCTGTTGAAGCTCATCCTGTGCCTTGAACCTCTTCACTCTTCCAAGATCACCAGGATGAGGTGGAGAGCTCTGCTCCAAGAGGCAGAAGATTGGCTCACGGTCCTGACTGCCCTTGCTCTTAGGAAAATCCCCCTCCCCAGTTTCATGTTGGACAAATGTGACCTCTAGGACCTCACTACTCAAAGGGTGTTGTCTGGACCGGCAGTCACCATCTCCTGGGAGCTGGTGAGAACTGCAGACTCTGGCTCAGAGTGCTGAGTCAGAAGCTGCTTCCTAACAGACTCCCTCAGTGATTCCTGCATGTAGTCAAGTGTGAGAAGCCCTGGGCTAGGGCCCTTGGACCACATTCTTTATGGTCTGAGTGCCAAGCTTCTCTTATCCATCATCCCAGGGGCACCTGTTTGAAAGCCTTTTCCACTGGTTTATCTACTTCCAACTTTACGCCTTCTCCAAATGTCTAGAATCTCTCTTCCCACATGAGAAGCAGCAGGGAGCTGTATCTCTCCTGTGCCTTGATGAGCCCTCGGTGGTCCTCCATACCTATCTTCGATAATCTCTATCCAAGTTTTAAACTTATCCTTGCTTTCTCCTGATAAGCCATCCTCACTCTGACGAGATATAACAAAAATGAGCTATCCCTAGTACACCCCACTTTTATGAGACCTGTCCCAATGGTCCTAATCCTGACAGGATGTAAACACTCATATGACCAAAGAATTAAGCAGGATTCCTTTTAGACAAGCTTCCCTTATAAGGAAACAGGAACTTCTACAACTCTGGCTAATTGGCAGAACCACAAATTGTGAAGCAATTCAAGCTTCACTCTTTGAGGTCATATCCTCTATGAAAACTGGCACAGGCCCACATGACTGCCTTGACATGTATTTGGTGTCCCTTTCCAAAAACAAGGAACTGTGCCCGTGTGGCTCTCCTCCCAAAGCATGCAGAACCTTCTTTGCTTCAGAGTAGCCATGGTATGTTTCCACCACCCCTGTGCCCTGGATGAAAGTGGAGATTTTCAGGATTACGAATCTGGGAGGTTAGTGAACAGGTGCTATTCCTTGCTCTCAGAGGCAGATCCAATTATGTCCACCCAGTTCAGGCTGAAAGAAATATATTTCTATTTTTTCCAGAGTGTAGAACATTACTTTGCATACAAAAATCATCTCTGGGAAGTTACAAAGTCATTATATAGTTTGTTGTTGGGTTTTGCTTTTTTGCTACTGAGAGAAAAGAGAAAGGCAGAGAAAGAGGTTGAAGGTAGGGAAGGCTTGGGGAACAGAACCTTGTTTGGCCATTCCAGAAAGTAAATCACCATTTCCAAAATTGATAGAGTAGTAAGAAACATTAAAGTTATAATCCCCTCTTCAAGGAGCTACCAGCTTAAGGAAGCAAACACCACAACACATACTGCCCTTGGTCCCACAACAATGTACAGGTGGGCCCTCTGCAAATTCCAGGGATGGTGCAGGTCTCTTAGCACATCCACCTGGTTCACTTACAGGCAATCCCCCCGACATGGTTTGGCTCTGTATCGCCACCCAAATCTCATCTCGAATTGTAATCCTCTGTGTTGAGGGAGGGATCTGGTGGGAGGTGACTGGATCATGGGGCATTTTCCCCCTGCATGCTGTTCTCATAATAGTGAGGGAGATCTCACGAGATCTGATGGTTTAAATATGGTGGTTTCCCCTGTGCTCACTCTCTCTCCTGCCACCTTGCAAAGAAGGTGCTTGCTTCTCCTTTGCCTTCCACCATTATTGTAAGTTTCCTGAGGTCCCCCTAGCCATGTGGCACTGTGAGTCAATTAAACCTCTCATTTATAAATGACCCATTCTCAGGTAGTGTCTTTATAGCAATGTGAAAACGGACTAATACACCCCTTATTCAGAAATGTCAATTTCTGTCACTTAACTTCTTTCTCTGGTTCTGCCCTTTCTAAGTTTCAGTTGCTCTTAAGTCTACTGGAGATCCACAAGCCTAAAATGATGTGAAATCTTGAACATACGATCTCTGCAATACTACTTAAAATGACTGGGATTAAAATGACTATTGGAACCTCATACAATATTTAGAATCAGACCACAGCAGCAATTTCAACCATCAATGGCATTTTATTTTGGAAGTTTCTATGTATTACATAGGTATTAACTTCCTTCCTCTCCTACTCCTCCCCACAAAATCCAGAAAGTTATTTTTGTACATAAACAACTGAACATATAAAAATCTCGGACTAATTTCTCTAAAGTCTTGGGTTAAAAGAACTTGAGTGGCACTTCTCCTTTCCGAGAGGACTACTTCTTAAGGAGGATTCAAAGTCTGTCCTTTGCTCACTACAGATTTCTCCTCTTCTCTGGGAAAAAGATGGTCAATGTTTCTGCTTCCTTTTAGTAAATTAATTTCTCGATTATTATACATTATTATTCCCCACTTGACACCTTCTTAGAAACTTGATTGTTGGATGCATTTTTCATTTGGCAAAAATTCAATGTGGCTTTGCGTGGGATGTCTGAAGTGTCAGAAACAGCAGTGTTGATGTTCTGGTTTTGAGAGGGAAAATATATATAGAGATGCATACATTCCCTAGAAGAACAAATGTAAGACTGAAATAGGGTAAATAGGGTGTGCACAGAGTTAAAAGGGCTGATAGACACTACTTGGCTTGGAATTCTGTGACTGTCAACAATCAAGGACTGCAGTGTAGGCCAGAATACAAATCTCCTTAGGAAGAAGTTTGGTTAGGCAAAACCACTGAGAAAAGACAGTGTCTGCTACATTGTTCGAAGTATATCAGAGCAGACATGCACAAGACGCAGCATTACGAGTCACGTGTAGTAAGTAGTCACCTATCGATAAACAGGGGCATTTGTGCAAATGCTCTGGCAACCTAGGCACTGGGGGAAGAGAAAAGAAGCATCCTATTAAAATGTACTTCCATCTCTAATTCTCCCAAGACCTCAGGCCTCCTAAGCTTCATGATTTGCAAAGCCAAAATGAAATTTAGCATTACATGTCATTCTATGTCATCTGGAAGCTGGTCCACTGGGGCCATCTCAGAAGAGCTGCTCAAGAGGGTAGCAAGTCTACCCAGAAGGGTATGCCTTAATGATCTTCACATCATCCACAGGGCGGTCCTGGGAGTTTGTTTCTACCATTCCCACGCGATTCACCATTCCTATGCCCTGGCACACTCGGCCAAAAATGGTGTGTTTGCCGTCGAGCCACTGGGTGGGGGCGAGGGTCACAAAGAACTGGCTGCCATTGGTGTCTGGCCCCGCATTGGCCATTGCGAGAATTCCAGCCCCTGGTGGGAAAAGGGAAGAAAGGAAAGAGTATAAATAACCCCACAGGTCCAGTGCAGAGCTGCTGCCCGCCTAGGGATGAAAAAGAAGCCAGGACTTTGTTCTGGCCTCTGTCCAGACCCGGACAACCACTCAGGGCAGGCTTTCTGCCCTGTACAAAGGCCATCACTACATTACTCTGACGACTTCATCTTCCTTGTCCTCACCTGTTCCCCAGCCTTGACCCCTGATGCTCCTCACTAACTGTGGACCATGTTCCTGACTGCCCTCAAAAACCCAGCAAGGTTTCCTGTTTCTTTGAGGACACTTTTGATATCCTATGACCTTTAACAAATAGTTAGAGTCTAGAACACCCTGACCAGCACTCAGAATTGCTCAGAACTTTGTGAGAGGCGCCGCTTTCTCTAATCCACCAGGGCACTTCATGGCGCCATGACTGGGCAGTTATCTGGCACCATGCCACGGTGTCAGGCATTCACCTTGAATCATGGCCAAAAGAGTGAGCTTTTAAAATCCCCGTTCCTAACCAGTCCAGCCAAATTATACACTTACCCGTGAATTTCAAGTCAGGATGAAGTTCATCTTCAAACTGTTTGCCATAGATAGATGCACCACCTCGACCTGCCCGATTAGAAGATGATACATGAATCAGCCAGTCACACATTCTATCTTACAGCAAGAATGATGGCCCAGGGTCAAAGGACTTCTCAGAGTGGAGGAAAGGAAAAGGCAGTGACACCTACCCCACTGCTAGGCATATTGCAACTACAGAATCTAGCACAAATAGCATATTCAAATCATTGGTTTCATTCCGGTAAGACTTTCCTTTTCAAAATAATGCTGTTTTTTCCTGCACATTAAAATAATACATGTTCACTATCAAAAAGGTAGAAAACATAGAACATTATCAAAAGAACACTAAAATCCCCTGTAACCTAACCATCTAGAGATAACCACCATTCATAATCTGATGTGTTAAGAGGTTTCTTGATTTTTAACATTTTTATGAGTATTTTAGACATGAATGCCCCAAGTTCCAACCCTGTGCCCATCACAGACATTGCTAATCAATCAGTATTCTTCCCTGCTCAGATAGATTTGCCTCTGAATGTTACCAACCCAGAACTCAGGCAGCCATTATTAATTAATCAGTAATAGCCCAAGAGTTGAAACCTATTTGCCGCCCTTAACCTAGATGATGGAAAATAAAATTCATTTAAGTTAAAGCTATCCAGCTGAAGGAGAAATAGGGACAGTGGTAAGTGGCAACATGGCAGAAAGGGACATTACAGTAGGCAGAGTCACCGAGAGGTGAGGCAGTACATCATAAAGAGAAAACAGGGCCAGGTGTGGTGGCTCACATCTAAAATCTCAGCACTTTGGGAGGCCGAGGTGGGAGGACTGCTTGAGGCCAGGAGTTTGAGCTGGGCAACAGAGCGAGACACTGACTCCACAAATTTTTTTTTTTAAGAGATGGGGTCTCACTATGTTGCCCAGGCTGGTCTCAAACTCCTGGCATCAAGCAATCCTCCTTCCTCAGCTTCCCATGTGCTGGGATTATAGGCATGAACCACTGCACCTGACTGACAAAAAAATTTTAAAATTCAGCCAGATGTGGTGGGTGGCACATGCCTACCTAGCTCCTTGGGAGGATGAAGCAGGAGGATTGCTTTGAGCCCAGGAGTTTGAGGTTAAAGTGAGCTATGATCACGTCACTGTACTCCAGTCTAGGCAAGAGGCAAAACCTTGACTCTAAATAAATGAATACAGAGAAAATGAAGAAACATGGGATTGGGAATTATTTGCTAGCAGCATCATCACCAAATGTTATTTATATTATGTCCACAAGAGCAGGGTGCTGGACTAGATACCCCAAGCTCAGGCAGGTTTTGTTCTAAGAGCAAAAGGATGTAAGTTAGGCCAGGCACGGTGGCTCACGCCTGTAATCCCAACACTTTGGGAGGCCGAGGCAGGCGGATCACGAGATCAGAAGTTCCAGACCAGCCTGGCCAACGTAGTGAAACCCCATCTCTACTAAAAATACAAAAAAAAATTAGCCAGGCAAGGTGGCACACACCTGTTGTCCCAGCTACTTGGGAGGCTGAGGCAGGAGAACTGCTTGAACCCAGTAGGTGGAGGTTGCAGTGAGCCGAGATCACACCATCACACTCCAGCCTGGGCGACAGAACAAGACTGTCTCAAAAAAAAAAAAAAAAAAAAAAGGATGTAAGTTAAACATGGTTTCCTCACAGGAAAACATGTCATAACAGGAGGTAACTTTCTTAACGAATACTAATCAATTATGTAGTCAATCATATGCCTTACTGAACTACATCGGTTTCTCCAAGTTGAACGGTCATGACAAAACAGCCTAGAACAAAGTAAACACTGGATTGATCAACGGGTACTCTGCTTGCCCCACAGCCCAGTGCTGGCAGCTCACTTCCTCTACTGCCTGCTATAAAAGTAGCACCAAGTCCACCCCCAAGGCCCCTGGGCATGGCTAAGGTGTTTCCATGGTAAAAATCTTTTGCTTTACCTTTTAGTCGGCTTCACCACAGGGAGCCTGTCACAGCCCCCGTTTCCTTTCCGGAAGAAAATGATGTTCTCATGCAAACAAGAATGGGGGTGAATCCTAACAGACTAGGGGAAACCTCCCACTTGGCCCAGGCTACCTATGCTTCTGGAAAAATACTGAACCATACTAAACTGTGTAAAACTCATTCCAAAAATTCCAACCTGTCAGTATACTTCCAAACAGCGATTATATAACCAATACATTCCCTCTGACTTGATCCTCCCCTTTGCTTGGTCCTTTGGCAACCACTAGGGTCAAGGTTCCTGGCTGGGGTTACCAGAGACTAGAGAGAGGGAGAGGGTGTGGGGCCAGACGTCACACAGGCCAGGCTCTGCGTGCAGGACTTGAGTGAGCAAGTTAAGGATTCAGTTCAGTAGTACACTGTCGATCTGTGGCCTGAGCCTTCAAAGTGTGATCCCTGCAACCTGAGGGCTGCCAGAACAAAACCCCCAGGGCTCTGCCCTCTAGGAATGGAAAACCATCACATAAACATCACCACAAACAAGTACATTAAGGAATAGGTCGGTCAAGAGTCACAGATGGGCTGGGCGTGGTGGCTCACACCTGTAATTCCAGCACTTTGGGAGGCCGAGACAGGTGGATCATGAGGTCAGGAGTTTGAGACCAGCCTGACCAACATGGTGAAACCCCGTCTCTACTAAAAATACAAAAATCAGCCAGGCGTGGTGGCACGTGCCTGTAATCCCAGCTACTTGGGAGGCTGAGGCAGGAGAATCACTTGAACCCAGGAGGTGGAGGTTGCACTGAGCCGAGATTGCACCACTGCACTCCAGCCTGGGCGACAGAGTGAGACTCTGTCTCAAAAAAAAAAAAAAAAAAAAAAGTCACAGATGAAGTGGGAATCAGAGGAGACAGGAGGAAAGAACATGGAGACCCCCTTTACTCAATAGGCAGAGTTTTCATAATATCTTACTCATAATACGTTATCTTTTCATAACCCAATTCAATTCAGTAGGGTTTGCAGCAAAATGTCAGAAAGACAAATCATTCCAATTCAAACGTTCCTCTGGGCACGTGGAATAGGTGAGAGGTGGCAGAGGTACAGAGAATGATTAAAGAGCTCTCCAGTGCAGAGCATGCTACGCAGATGTCAGTTATCAGTTAGAAAGTCAACAATTTGGAAGCTTTGCAGGTTCTGTGCCTGGTCTAGCACAGACACAATGAAGATAGGCACAGACCTGTTTTCTATTTTGTGTGTGTGTGTTTTTGAGACGGAATCTCACTCTGTCACCAGGCTGGAGTGCAGTAGTGTGATCTCGGCTCACTGCAACTTCTGCCTCCCGGGTTCAAACGATTATCCTGCCTCAGCCTCCTGAGTAGCTGGGACTACAGGCGTCCACCACCACACCCAGTTAATTTTTGTATTTTTAGTAGAGACGGGGTTTCACCATGTTGGCCAGGATGGTTTCAATCTCTTGACCTTGTGATCTGCCAGCCTTGGCCTCTCAAAGTACTGAGATTATAGGCGTGAGCCACCGCGCCTGGCCAAGACCTGTTTTCTAACCTTTGATTACAGGTTAGAAAAGAACGTTCAAGATTCTTTTCTGGCCAGGTGCAAGTGGCTCACACCTGTAATCCCAACACTTTGGGAGGCTGAAGGGGGCGGATCTCTTGAGCCCAGGAGTTGAGACCAGCCTAGAAAACATGGTGAAACCCGTCTCTACAAAAATTAGCCAGGCATGGTGGTGCGTGCCTGTAGTCCCAGCTATAGCTACTCAGGAGACTGAGGTAGGAGGATCACTCAAGCCCAGGAGGTTGACGCTACAGTGAGCTGTGATTGCGCCATTGCACTCCCGTCTGTCTCCAAAAAAAAAGAGATTTTTTTCCACTTCTGACCTCTGTCCTCTCTTGGGATCATTTATTCAATGTATTTATTTCAGATACGCAAACAAAGAATAATATGACCAACATCTATGACCACCTCTGCCCCCAAGAAATAAAGTATTGCAAATCCAGCTAAGACTCCATGCACACACCCCACTGCAGCCCTCCCCAGCACTCATTTTCCTAAGAGCTAACAGCTGATTCAAAGAATCACATTTTCCTCTCAGGTAACCACTAGTCTGACAAGAATTTGGCATTTCCATGCATTTTCTTCTTTACTACACATATATGTATCCCTAAAAAAAAAAAAAAGTATTGCTGTTTTGCATGTTTTTAAGTTTACGTAAGTGGTATTACACTTTATATATTCTTCTGCAATTAGCTTTTTGCTCACCACTGTTTGAGAGACTCACGTACTTTGTTCCAGGCGGGTCTCTGTAGTGTCCACCTCACTGCATGACCATAATGCTCTGTCTTATCTTTTCTGGTGTTAATATCGAGGATCTTTCCAATGTTTTGGCTATTATCGACCATGCTATAAAAACTAGTCTTATACTGTCTCTGAAACACAAGTGCAAGAGCTCTCGGGGGCCAATACCTCATAGGGGATACATAGGGTCATAGTTTGAGTATTTCATCATTGCTAGATTTTTCTAAATGCCTTATTGAAAAGGATGAACCAATGTGCACCCCTCCCCGCAGCACTCTCACTCTTACTGCTCTAGGTCGTTCTGTCAGTCTGAGAAGTGTGAGACCTCTTGTGGTGTTTTAAGCTGCATTTCTCTGAAGTTTGGCATAATTTCATGTTCACTGGCTTACTTAGCTTGTCCCCTCTGTGAACGGCCACTCAGTGGTATGACATTTTGGAATTGATACATACAGTCATCCCTTGGTATACTCAGGGCATTGGTTCCAGGATCCCTGTGACACCAAAATCCCTGCATGCTCAAGTCCCGCTGCGGGCCCTGCGAAACCTGTATGGACCCCCATGGCTCAAACCCATGTTGGTCAAGGCTCAATTGTATATTATGGACAGTAATCCTCTGTCAGTGAATGTTTTGCAAATACCTTCTCCCAGTTAACTTTTTTCATTCTTTTAATGGGACCTTCCAGTGCACAGAACCTTTGCAGTTAAAATTCCTTAACTTCTTTATGATCTGTGTGTGTGTTTTTTTTTCCTTTTCCTTTTTTTTTTTTTTTTTTTAGACAGAGTTTTGCTCTTGTGGCCCAGGCTGGAGTCCAATGGCGCCATCTTGGCTCACCACAACCTCTGCCTCCCGGGTTCAAATGATTCTCCTGCCTCGGCCTCCCGAGTAGCTGGTATTACAGGCACTCGCCACCATGCCTGGCTAATTTTGTATTTTTAGGAGAGATGGGGTTTCACCATGTTGAGGTCAGGCTGGTCTCAAACTCCTGACCTCAGGTGATCCGCCAGCCTCGGCCTCCCAAAGTGCTGGAATTACAGGCGTGAGCCACTGTGCCCGGCCTGTGTTGTTTCTTAAAAACAAAATGCAAAAAAACCCTTTTCTTGTCCCCATGACTCCTGTGATGTCCCTTCCTCCTCCTCTTAGTCACTGTGGAAACCTGTCAAAATGATGTCTAAGGCATGCGACATGATGCAGTGTCTTACACCAAGATGACCATCCTTGGTGCTACTTGTCCCTGCCTCTCCCACGCCACAGTTGATGGGATAATAGACTAATATCCAGTCCCACAGATGGGCAGTGGCCTATAAGGAGATCTAGTGGGGCACTTGACACCAGAGGGTAACTGACCAATCAAAGCCTCTCTTCTGGCAAGAGAGCCTCTAACAGACACTGTCCGTCAGCAGTCTCCTGAGCACCCCCAACCTCCTCCTCCACAGCCTGCCTCAACCTCAGAGAAAAAAAGGCAGGTGCTGACAAGTCCATTTTGCAGACAGGCGTGGCCAGATGACCCAGTTCAGACTTACTGATATAAACAGAAGTCGCTGAGTCAAGCTTCTGAGAAAGCTACAGCTTTCCAGATAAAAACAGACAAACATACTCTTTTGTCTTTCATCTACAGCTCTTTCCCCATCTTCCTTCTTTGAAAGTAGGGTGACGCCAGAACAGCAGCAGTCATCTTGCAACCATAAGACTAACAAGTTCGGCCGGGCGCGGTGGCTCAAGCCTGTAATCCCAGCACTTTGGGAGGCCAAGATGGGCGGATCACGAGGTCAGGAGATCGAGACCATCCTGGCTAACACGGTGAAACCCCGTCTCTACTAAAAACACAAAAAATGAGCCGGGCGTGGTGGCGGGCGCCTGTAGTCCCAGCTACTCGGGAGGCTGAGGCAGGAGAATGGCGTGAACCCGGGAAGTGGAGCTTGCAGTGAGCTGAGATCCGGCCACTGCACTCTAGCCTGGGCAACAGAGCGAGACTCCGTCTCAAAAAAAAAAAAAAAAGACTAACAAGTTCAAGACCAAAGGCCAACACATTACGAATGAAGTGGAAAGATACGGCAAGCCCAGATCCCTGACAACTCTTCTGGGCAGGTGAAGAGATGACAGTAACTGCTCACTTCCAGATGTTCTGTTGTGTAAGAAAAAACAGCCCATGGGATTAGGTTTTCTGTTAGTTGTAGCCAAAAGCACTGCTACTTGACACAATCACTTTGTTAATATACCAGACGGGAACAATGCCCCAGTCCTCCAAGGGGCTTTGTGGTTCTAAAGATGCGGTCTTCTCTCTTTCTCACTTGCCTTTGGGGTCAGAGAGATCTGGATTCCAGTTCTACCTCCAGCAATTACTGTTTAACCTTAACCAAGACACTTTTCTCCAAGCCTCAGTTCCCCCGTCTGCAAAATGGGAGTAGCAGTAACACTTACATCTCACAGGTTTGTTATGAGAAGTAAATGAGACAGCATATGGAAGCCATCGAATGTATAACATGAGGCAAACACACAGTAGTGTCAGTGATGAAGAGCCCCTTTAACTGAGGTAACCCGAGCATGGTCCCTGAGAAGCAGCTGCTGGTCATGATTCAAACTGCCACCTCAGGAGCCAGCTTGCCTGCGTTTATTCAGTTCCTCTGTTCTCCAATCTCCACCACTCCCTTGCTGCTTCTCACTCTGAGGAGAACCTTACTTCTTATTTCACTGAGAAGAAGGAATTTTCTTTTTTTTTTTTTTTTTTTGAGACAGAGTCTCGCTCTGTCGCCCAGGCTGGACTGCAGTGGCCGGATCTCAGCTCACTGCAAGCTCCGCCTCCCGGGTTTACGCCATTCTCCTGCCTCAGCCTCCCGAGTAGCTGGGACTGCAGGCGCCCGCCACCTCGCCCGGCTAGTTTTTTGTATTTTTTAGTAGAGACGGGGTTTCACGGGGTTAGCCAGGATGGTCTCGATCTCCTGACCTCGTGATCCGCCCATCTCGGCCTCCCAAAGTGCTGGGATTACAGGCTTGAGCCACCGCGCCCGGCCAGAGAAGAAGGAATTTTCACAAGAGAACTTTCACGTGCTCTCACCACCAAAGCCTCTTCCCTTCCTACACCTCTACCCACCTCCCTTCCCTAAAACACTGTGTGAATAAACTGTCCATGACTATCCCACCACCACGTACCCAATCCTGCTCACCTTTAAAGAACTCAGCAACTACAACCTCCCCCTCTAGTAGACCAATTTTTCTCTTTCTAATGGATCATTCCTGTCAGCATTTAAACATGTTATTGATATTTCCTATTTTAAAAAACAAAACTCTATTTCCAAGTATCCTATTTCTCTACATCCCTTCACAGAAAAACTCTTTGAAAAAGCTGTCAACACCCACTGTCTCCACTTCTCCCCATTCTCGCTGGAACATGCTCCATTCAGACTTTTGCCCCTCACTGCTCCACTGAAACTGCTCTTGTCAAGGTCGCCAGTGACCTCCACGTGGCTATACCCAGTCGTCAATCCTCAGCGCTCACTTTACTTGATCCACACTCGATGTCACCCTTCTGTTTGAGCTGCTGCCTTCCCTTGGCTTCCACGGCTCCACATTCTCCTGGTATTCCTCACTGCTCACTGGCAGCTGCTCCTCCTGCGCCCCTCTGCTTTCACAGGTGTTACTCAGGCCTGCGCTGCTGTGTGAAGCCCTTGCCTTCCAACCCTGGCTCCCCGCCCCTTTATCTTTCACAGGTGTTAGCCCAATAAACTTCTATCTTGGTGTCTGCTTCCCAGAGGACCAGAACTAACACAGCTGCTATCACCCTAGTTCAAATGACAACCATCTCCAGCTTGAATAGGAATAAAATCTTCCCACTGGTCTCCTTGCTTCCAGCCTTGCCTCCCTCTATTCTTCACAAGGTAGCCAGAGGGATCCTTTTCAAACAAGCCTAATCGCAGCACTCCCCTGCTTGAAACCCTCCATCAACACTGCATCACTCTTAGAACAAAATCCACAATCCTCACCACAGCTTACAAGACCCCCCACAGTCGGGCACTCTGCTACTCTCTGAGCTCTCTCCCGCCACTCTCTCAGGTGTTCCAGCTACACTGGCCCCTGTGCCGTTTCCTGCCAGGCACACTCTGGTCTAAGGCCTCTGGCTGCTGTTCTCTTGGAGCGCCCTTGGCCTGGACAGTCTCATGGATCACCACTTCATTTCATTCACAACTATGTTCAAATGCTCTCTATTTGTCAGAGAGGTTTCCCTAACCACACTCACCAAACCAGCCCCTCCCTCACCCTCTAGCCTAGTCGTTCTCAACGGGTAGTGATTTTGACCCCTGGCGACAGTGGGCAATGTCTGGAGACAATTTTGGTTGTCACACTGAGTGGTTCAATCAGTATCGAGTAGGTAGAAGCCAGCGTGAAGCTAACCATCCTTCAATGTGCAGGACTGCACCCCCTCCAACAAAGAATCTTCCAGCTCTAAATGTCAATAGTGCCTAGGTTGAGAAATCCTGTTCCATCCCAGCAGTACCTTCTTTTTTCCATATTATCTGCCATCCCTGACGGTTCATTATGTACTTTTTCATTCTCCGTCTCTCACCAGAATGAGAGTTCCGCAAAGGCTTTCTTATTCACTGTTATATCCCCAGCTTTTAGAAGAGTGCCTGGCCTACAGAAGGAGTCTAATAGGTATTTGCTAAATGAATTAACAATCAAAATAAATAAAAGTCACATTCGTTGGAGCTCCCACTTTGTGTCAAGCCCATGCTAACCACTGTACCAACATCAGCTCATTTACTACTCACAGCCAGCCTAGGAGGTGCGTGTAACCACACTCCAGACAGGTGAGCTGGCTCAGCAGGGTAACGCAACTCCTCTACATTTAGTAAGTGTTCATGTGAAGCACAAGGCAAGCCCAAGCTCCACAGTCCTGCTCTCCACCCTGCACCACACTGTCTTGCCATAGTCCACTGCTGGACGAAATTTCCTCAGATATGTCTTATCCCAGCTGGGCGCAAGAGTCCCAAATGGTCCCTGAGTCATGCTCAATCAAATCTGAGCTCTTCTGTCTAGGAGTCTCCATTAACTGGCCCCCTAACTGCTCTTTACTGTCCCCTAAACAGGCAGTCGGAGATCTATAAATTTGGTAGGGGCCTTAGAATCACATTTGATGCATTTGTTCTAGGTGTGGAGAGGTGGCTGGGTGATGTCACAAGAGCCAGTCTGGAGTGGAAGATGTGACACCTGGGGTGGCGGGCTCCCTCCCTGCCCCTGCCTCTGTCACTCCTGCCCTGTACCCACTCTTCTTCCTAAATCCAAAATGCCCTTCCCTCTACTTCCCAAGACCCATCTCGCATATGCCTCCTTCCCATCCTAATCTCACTCCATTGTACTCTTCCCCTTATGATGAATTACTCCAACCTATATTATACACATAATCCACATCATACTATCATACATTTGCATATTTATATTACCCCATTCTAGTTGTTTCTTATAATGAATAGTTTGTTTCCTGGCAGGGCAGGGAACTGTAAGGAAAAAGAAAATGCCTTGGCTTTTAATGCTTAAGTGCCTCTCATAGGCCTTAGAATAGCACAGGATACCCAGCAGACTCTTGGCAAATACTCATCAAATGAATAAAATTAACAGAGCTTGCTGTTCAACACGTTAAATTTCAGGTGTTCCTGGGGCTACTAAGAGGAGAGATGAAATCAAAGTGAGAGTGACGCACAGGATAATCAGCATATAATTAATCACAGCAATCACAGCAGCTGGTGAGCACTGTGAGGCCAAGTGCAGAGCAGGAAGAGCTAAAGGAAGAGCTTGCCAGGATGTTATGTCTTACAGAGAGGAGAGAAAGGTTAGTAGAAACAGATAAAAGACACTCAGAGGGCTGAGGAAAGAGCCTCTATAGTTATTATAATATGGGAAAGTTGAAGGTAGAAAAATGGTTTAAAATGAAATGAAGCAGGAAGTCAAAGCGTATTTGAACTGACAAAGCATCTGGCAAAGATGTATTACAAGAAAGCATGTGGAAAGAACGGTTCCACAGTAGTCAGACTGAGGAATGGAAGTGGTACATCAACTTGCTGAAGAGCCCAGGATGTCATTTGCTGCCCATCTGAGATGTTTAGCAAAAAACGCGTCACCTAATCAGCTAGAAAATATGAACTAGTGACCCAGGAGAGCCTAACTCCTGTTTGCCTTCCACCACAGACTTCCCAGTGGGCTGCTCAATCATTCATTATACTTGAGGCTGGGTGCAGTTATTTGAAGATCTTTTGAGTGATTCAATTTCATTAAAATTACACCATGGAAATGTGACATTATGAAGGATCATGAACCAACTACAGAAATACAGAAAAGCTCTGGCATGAGCAACTCACACCTGAGTCACTTCCAATACTTGTACCTAATCATGGACTCTTGGTTCACTGGTATTAAGAATTAAAATTTATTTCATAACAACATGACGGGGAGAGAGGAAGAAGACAGGAAAGAAGTACATCGACATATCGATGGAACCCTTTCAGACAAAGGAAGTAGAATGAAGCAGGACTAGACTCTGCCTCCCTGTTGTGCCGAACCCCTATCGACTCCAATGGGGATGGCACCAGGTTTAATAGGCCGAAGAGACCTAATGCCAGCAAATGAGACATGGGGTTTTATTGGGGACTTACATACAGGGGAGAGAGTCCAGTGGTGGCAGGCTGGACGGGAGAACCACAATGGCTTGCAAAAAGCATGCAGTTTACATAGCATTTCCACTTAGCACCTTCTCCCTAACAATCTCTACCTGGCAAACTTCACTCAACCCAAAACTCGGGGCCTCAACCTGTGTGCGGCCCATGTTTCAAAGGATGAGCCAGGGGCTCAGATGTCCCTTTATAGACAAGGAAGGAACCCCCAGGTTGGCTGCTCCTGGATTCCCTAGCTCAGAACACACATTCAGATGCGTCTGCCATACAGGGTCATTCTAAGGGTATGCTTCAGTTATTGCTATCAGGCACGTTTACCACATGCTCCCAACACCCAATAGAGTGAAGACACAAAAATTAAAAATTAAAAAGCCAAAAGTTCACCAGCATCAACCAAATAAGGGAAACAAACATGCTAAAATTGTAAAAAGAGTCAGCCAAGAGGAAAAAATAGAAAATTCTTCCACCTGTATTCCCTGAAACTAGTAACCAGGAAAGAAATGTCACGCTGAGATTCTCATAAATACCCTCCAATTGTGAGAAGCCAACAGGGGAGTGGGTGAGCAGCTCTGAAAAAGTTAAGGAAAGCCCTTGAGGGCAGAAGCCCATGCATATCACAGATGCTCGGGAGTGGCAGGGCAGGCAAGCAGGGCAGGCCACCTTCCAGGGTGCTGGGCCATCCTTGAGGACTACCCAGATCCTGGAGTGGTGACAGAGGGACACCACTGGCTGGTGGAGGGGGCTCTGGGACAAGACTTTAATGGAGTCTGGGAAGACAGAACAGAGGCTAGCCCTCCCACAAGGGGCTCACTCAGCATGAGTTCTCTCCTGCACCTCTTCAGGGTAGAATAGAATAGAGAGAAAGCAACCTAACATTTGAAGTAGGGAAGACAACCAGTTCCACGTAAGTGGGGAGAATGACAAGGAGACTCCACTTACACTGTATCTGAGCAAGTAAAAGGTGGGGATAATGTAGGTGCTGACATCAAGCATGGATAAGATGAAAACAAATGGCATGGAAACTAGGCAAACATACCACAACCAACAGAAGGACAGAAAGAAGGAGGGGAGGAAGGAAAAGAAAACCCAGGAACTCAGCCTGGGAGAAAGTGGCTTCTCCATGGCTATCTCAAGCTATGGATGATTCAAGAGAAGTAAAAATCTAATATAAAAAAGCTCAAAGACAAGATAATAACCACAGAATAAGATGAAAAGATTGCAGAGCGAAGGAAACAAATTTAGATCCAAATGGCACCCGTAATGAGCTAGTAGATAAACTAGAGCAGTAAAGAACAAAATAGACATGACTGAAAATTGAGTAAGGCATAGAGTAAAGGTCTGAAATTATTTTAGTGAATACAGGGAAAAAAGAAAAAAAAAATCCTATCACACAATCAAAAGAAATGTGATAAATATGGAAGGCAAAGGTGATGAAACAAATAACTAATTTCCTGAAATAGAAAATCCAGTAAGTATAACAGAGAAAATATTCAGAAATAGAAATCAAAAAATTATCCCTGATTTGAAGGAAGGAGTAAATCTGGCCTCAGTATTCTCCAAAACCATATTCGAAAACCAGAAGGCAGTCAGGCATGATGGCTCATGCCTATAATCCCAACACTTTGGGTGGCCGAAGCAGGAGGGACACTTAGGCCCAGGAGTTTGAGACCAGCCTCAGCAACACAGTGAGACCTCAACTCTATAAAAAATTTAAAAATTAGCAAGGCATGGTGGTGAATGCCTATAGTCCTAGCTACCTGGGAGGCTGATGTGGGAGAAATGCTTGATCCCAGGGGATGGAGATGTGAGCCATGATTGTACCACTGTACTCGAGCCCGGGCCTGGGTGACAGAGCAAAACCCTGTCTCCAAAAAAACCAAACAACAACAAAAACAAACAACAATAAAAAACCAAACCAGAAGGCAATTGATCAGAAATGTCTAAAAAGATCTCAGTATACCCAGTTATGGTCTTTTTTTCTTCCTTTTAAACACTTTTATTTTAATTAATTTATGTATTTAGAGATAGGGTCTCACTTTGTCACTCAGGCTGGAGTGCAGTGGGCACAATCATGGCTCACTGCAATCTCAATCTCCCAGGTTCAAGTGATCCTCCCACCTCAGTCTTCCAAGTAGCTAGGATTACAGGCATATGCCACCATGCCCGGCTAATTTTTTGTTTTTTGTAGAGATGGGGTCTCACTATGTTGCCCAGGCTGGTCTTGAACTCCTGAACTCAAGTGATCCTCCCACCTCAGCCTCCAAAGTGCTGGGATTACAGGTGTCAGCCACCACACCTGGCCTAAAAAATTTATTTTAAAAAAGGAATTTATCTCTTACAGTTGTGGAGGCTGAGAAGTCCAAGGTCAAGGGGGCCACATGTGGTGAGAACCTTCTTGCTGGTGGGGACTCTGTGAAGTCCCAAGGCGGCACAGTGAGGGGGCTGAGCATGACAGCATGCTATCTCTTTTCAAGTATAAAGGTAACAGGCAGAAATTCTCAAACATAAATGAGCTTAAAAATACAACACATTCCAGCTCTAATAATAAAAAACCACTGGACAATTGTGATCCTTGAGCATTCTGAAACAAAACACAAAAAACCACCAGACAAGAAATCCTGCCCTCCAGCACTTGTGAAGGTGAAAGCGAAGTAAGTTGTGAACATGAAATACACTGAAACGTAGGACCCACACTGTAGCTGAAGGAATGATGAGTGCAGAACAGATAATAATAAGACTAACAACAAAAATTAAGGTCGGGGAAAGATAAGAATGGGTAGAAATTTAAGTACTAATTGCCTTATCTTTCACTGTAGGAAGTCAAATATTCTGTTCTCTATATATGAAATTAAATGTAGTATGTTCTGCTTTAAAAACAATAGCATATATAATATATCCTATTTTTTGAAACTATTTCCATTTATCTTGTTATCCTTTAAACTAGACATCTGAAAAGAAACACGTCTAGAATGATGGGCACCAAAAGTTAACACTGTTCCTTTCTGAAAGGTGGGATATTGAGGGATTAGTTAATGATGGTTAGAAATCTTTAGGAGCTATGCTTATGAATGATTTTTCCCCTTTTCTCTGCTTTCTTATATATTCTGTATTTTGAAATGCATCCATATACATTAAAACAAAAAACAAAAAAACACCTGAATGCTTCTGGCCATAGTTTAGATAAATCATGAGACAATTGAGAATGACAAAAAAGAACAAGACTGAGAAAAGACTCTGCCACAGAGAAAACCAAACTTGTTTAAAGGCAAACGAGCAGATATTAGCAGAGAAAAAGCAGACTGAGAAGCAAGGGCCCTTGAAATGAGTAAGTGTTCCACCAGTTCACTAATAAACCCCATCTAAATGCCAGTAACTCCCAAATTAATACCTCCATACCCTGAACCCCATATTCCTATCCAACTACTTACTCACGAGCATAGTTGGCCCTCCCTACATGTGGATTCTACATTCATGGATTCAACTAACCACGACTGAAAATATCAAGCATCTGTACTGAACATGTATAGAACTATTTTTCTTGTCATTACTCCCCAAACAATACAGTACAACTATTTACATAGTGGTCACATCTTGCCCCTACATCTATTCTCTAAACAGCAGCTAGAGTGATCCTTTTATTTATTTATTTATTTATTTATTTATTTATTTATTTGAGAGGGAGTCTTGATCTGTCACCCAGGCTGGACTGCAGTGGTACGATCTTTGCTCACTGCAACCTCCATCTCCTGGGTTCAAGCAATTCTCCTGCCTCAGCCTCCCGAGTAGCTGAGATTACAGGTGCCCACCACCCTGCCTGGCTAATTTTTGTGTTTTAGTAAACACAGCATTTCACCATGTTGGTCAGGCTGGTCTTGAACTCCTGACCTCAAATGATGCAACCGCCTCGGGCTCCCAAAGAGCTGGGATTACAGGCGTGAGTCACTGTGCCCAGCCTAGAGTGATCCTTTTAAAGCATAGATCAGATCACAGCATTCCTTTGCTCAAAACTCTCCAAAGGCTCACATCTTACTCAGAGTAAAACCCAGTCTCTACCATGCCCTGTAAGGTATCATACCTTATGATTTCCAGCACAGGTTCCTGCCTCAGGGCCTCTGTGTTTCCTCTTCCCTCCATCCAAAATGTTTTCCCCTGAGTTACAAGGTTCACTTTCTTACTTCTTTCAGATCTCTTCTCCAATAATGTCAGAGAGGAGTTCCTTGACTTTTCTACTAAAATTCCATCCCCACACCCTTTTCCTGCTTTATAGAGAGCAAGAATTCTGTCTTTCTTTATAGGTATCTCCCTAGAGCTTAAAAAAGTATCTGACACAAAACAGACACTCATTTGTTAAATGAATGAATTGATAAAAGAACCCAGGATTTTATTATTCTCAAAATATTATAAAGTCTTTTCTTTTTATTGATCAGACTACTTGCATCACTATAATTCAGACAAATATTATTTGTTCTTAGTAAGCAGTACATGTAAGTTACGAAAATCTCTACCAAGCCTAGCAATAAAGGTTGGTTTCTGGTCAATTCCACACATGTGTGTTTGATGAAGGAAGGAGTTGTCACCAGAATCAACCAACACAGACCTTAGTCAGTGGAAAAGAGAGCTCTGGCTGCCTTATCGCCTATTTATGAGACTTCAGAAACTAATGTTGGCTTTAGAAAAAAAAGACAAAAAGGAAAAAAAAAAAAAAGAAAACATAAACTAATGTTGGCTTAACTGTACCTGTCCCTGTTGGGTCACCTCCTTGGATCATGAAGTCTTTGATAATTCTGTGGAATTTTGTGCCATTGTAGTAACCTCGACGAGCCAACTCAGCAAAGTTCTTACAGGTCTTTGGAGCATGCTTCCAGTACAGCTCCAGCACAATGATTCCCATGCTGCAGAGGGAGAGGACAACATCTCTAGTAACGAACAAGGTCAGGGCAGACAGGAATATTACGGGACTGCTCCAGGACTCTTGCTTTTCAAGCTTGTAAGTCATGAAATTGTGATAACCACTGGATTTCATGCTCAGCAAAGGAAAATACCACAATGCAAGTAATATAAACACCAATTATCTTTTTTGAGTAAAACATGCAGGTGTTCTGGGTACTTCTTTTCAGCAAAATTACAAGCATGGAGAACTCAAAATTCTAATACTCTCTCTCTATATATATATCTGATTATCTGAAACCATATAACCAACCCCTAAATTAGGAAAAAAATTATTACACTTAATTTTTAATTTTTTTTAAAAAGAGACATTAAAATATCAGGAGTTCATATTTATTTAGAAGTTTCTGGGTGGGGGTAGGGACTGGGTAGATGGAAAATAGGAAGATGTTTAATGAATACCTTTTAAAAACTTTTGTATTTTTGATCCAAGTAAGTATATTACCTATTCAAAAAATTTTAATAAAAGGTATAGTTTGTGTTTGTTTGGGAGAGAGTATAACAAAGGCAAAACCTGATAACTTTGAATCTTTGCACCTCCCAATAGGATGAGTGCTTTTTCCTCCCCAGTACTACTAAAAGATGAGGAAGAGGCAAGAGAAAGGACAGGTGCCTTCCCCTCTACACTCCAACACATACCTAGACTTTAAGCTCCAAGGATGTGACAATTTTTTTTTTTTTTGAGAAAGGGTCTCCTCTGTCACCCAGGTTACAGTGCAGTGGCACAATCTCAGCTAATCGCAACCTCTGCCTCCCGGGCTCAAGTGATCCCCTCACCTCAGCCTCCTGAGTAGCTGGGACTACAGGCACGCATCACCAAGCTCAGCTAATTTTTTGTATTTTTTTGTAGAGATGGGGTTTTGCCATGTTGCCCGGGCTTGTCTTGAACTCCTGGGCTCAAGCAATCTACCTGCCTTGGCCTCCCAAAGTGCTGGATTACAGATGTGAGTTACGGCACCAGGCCAGAGGTGAGAATTGAGTCAACTCTGTATCTCTGTATAGTCTGAATGCCCGGTGACTTGCACAGTGTAAACACTCTATTAGTATATGAGGAATGTGCTAGAAAATAGCTAACAGCCTTCCTGCCTGCAATTCATCTTTCACACTGCTCCCATTCAACACAGACTAACAGTTACTCTGTGCGTGGCACTATTTTAGGCACTGTTTCCCTCATGAAGCTTACATTCTGGTGGATATTTTCAACATACAGGAAGTAGCCATTTGGAAAGACAATCAGGAAGTACATATACAATTCTGAAATGTGCATACCTCAACAATTTCAACTTCCAAGTATTCTCTAGGAAAATATACAAAACTGCCTAAGGATACAATATGTGCAAGGATGTTCATCTCAGTATTTGTCATAGCCAAAAAAAAAAAAAAAAAAAAAAAAAGGAATATACATAAAAGTATTTGTAAAAGCAAAAAAAAAAAAAAAAAAAAAAAAAGGAAGCAACTTAAATGTCCTTGAAATAGGAAATACCTAAAATATCAACTATCCATCCTATGGGCAGCTAGCTGAATTACTGAGTGAAAGAAAACCAAGTTACAGAAAAGACATACATAGAGTATGATCATATGATCCCATTTTTTTATGTTAAAAAAAGCATAAAAGAGAGGTTTATGTGTACATAGAAAAAGGTCTGGACAATTATCCAACAAACCGTTGATAGTGTTTTCAGGAAGGAGGTGGCTTTCACTTCTTACTCTGTATGTCCACATTGCTTGGATTTAACAATTTATTTTGCAACTTTAAAAAATACCAACAGGAGAATTCAGAAACTACAGGTTGGAGCCTGAAGATGTAGAATTTTACCATATAAGAAGGTGGGGAAGATGGCCAGGGAGCATGAACAGCATGAGCAAATATAGAGAGGACTGACAGAACTCTGCTTTGGCTGAAAGCAGCAATGGGCAAGAACAGAAAGGCAGAGGACCTTAGCTGGTCTCTGGCCGCTGAAGGGGGCATGGCAGGTAGACAAGGGCCAGATGAAAAAAATCACCTTGAATGCCAGGATTAATACGTTTTTACTTTATACTGTTATAGCAGCAAGACATTATTAAAGGTTTTTGAGCAGGATCCCTTCCTTGTCCTATTTTGTAAAGATCACTTTGAGCTTTTTCCAAAGAGGCAATGAAATGAATAGAGCTAAAGAACTTGCAAGGTGAGACGGGCACACCAGGCTCCAAACGAGGTTCTTCCAGTTACTAGCTGTGTGGCTTTGGTCAAGGCTTTAATCTGTAAATTCTGGCGTTTCCTCCTGCTAATATTGAAAGGGAGAAAGTTAAATAATACCTTCATGATTTGGGTTGCTAAGATTAAACTAAATGAGATGACATACAGCGGGGCATGGCGCTAGCAGGCTGGTTACCACATCACTCTTTGATAGTGGGGAAAATGTGCTTCTTCCTGTATTTTATTGGAATTTGTTTCTACAACTGTACTACTTATCACGTAATGTTTACATGTCTGTCTCTTTCTTTTTTTTTGGAGACGGAGTCTCGCTCTGTCGCCCAGGCTAGAGTGCAGTGGCCGGATCTCAGCTCACTGCAAGCTCCGCCTCCCGGGTTTACGCCATTCTCCTGCCTCAGCCTCCCGAGTAGCTGGGACTACAGGCGCCCGCCACCTCGCCCGGCTAGTTTTTTTTGTATTTTTTAGTAGAGACGGGGTTTCGCCGTGTTAGCCAGGACGGTCTCGATCTCCTGACCTCGTGATCCGCCCGTCTCGGCCTCCCAAAGTGCTGGGATTACAGGCTTGAGCCACCGCGCCCGGCCTGTCTCTTTCATTATACCGTAAGCTCCTAAAGGCAGGGCTGTGTGTTTTTTATCTACCGCTATCTCCTCAGAATTCATATCCTATGTGCCTGGCTTGCGGACTCATTACACGCTTGTTGAATGAATGAATGAATGAATGAACGAATGAATGAATGAATGAGTGGACTGGAGGAAGGAGGACAATCAGGCAGCTGTTGCTGAGACCTCAGCAGAAGACCGCGCGGAGCTTGGACGCCGGTGATGGCGGTCCCCTCTCAACCCTCTGGGGGCCGTCTCGGCCGCTGCTCCACGCCCCTCCACGTGGAGGCCGGGCTCCCGGAGGAACGCGCCAGGAACGGAGACCCGTGGTGAGGCCCGGGCTCCGTGTCTCCTCTGCCAGCCCCAGAGGCCCGAACCCCCTCACCTGGTCTCCAAGTAAACGTTGGGTGGCTGCCAGGAATCTGGGGGAATTGCCGCCATAGCGAAGCCGGCGGCGGAATGCTTCTCTAGCAATGGCTACTTCCGGCGTCGATTAGCTGGGGACCCGCCGCTGCTGCACACTTCCGGTCCCCGCCGTTCAACCCTTTCGATACCAGGATTTGGGTGGCCAGGACGAGGAAGAGGACGGTCCCTTCTTCCAATGCCGGGAAGCTGAGGTGGGAGGCGAGAAGAAGCTGGGCGCGAGAACAGAGAAAAATGCAAACTTCATTCGCGGTGGTCTCCAAGTGGCGCCACTCTGGGCGATCTGATTGGTTCGTTTAGGCATGGAAGGCGGGAACAACCAAAAAAGCTAGGCTCTGGTTGGAGTTATGTCCTAACATTAAATTCGAAGAATTTCTTAGTCTCACAATTGGGCAGGGACGGGAAGGGGAGGCAGAGAATGAAAGGGAATAGTTTAGAGATGCCAGTAAAGAATTTTTGTAAGGCGCTGTACGATGTACACAGTGCTTGCACTTTCTTATCTCATCTACTCCACAAAACAATTCTGTAAGTAGATAGTATTATTCCCATTTTTCAGATCTGAAAACAGACTCGGCAGTTAAATACTTGTTTTTACATAGGCATAAAGCAAATCTGAGCCTGCAGAATCCAAAGACAAGGAGTCTGAGGAGAAGAGAGAGGGAAGGGGCAGGAAGAAAATGGGAGATAAAGAAAGGAAGACACAGGAGAAAGCAGGACAAAGGGATCAGAGCAAGAACAAGGCTTAACATCATTGGTTGGGATAGATGGTACCTGAAAGTTGTTAGGAGGGTTTGCGCAGGGCCCGAGGAAGAGAAGCAAATTAGAGGAGCTATAATGTTTGGAGGGAAGACAAGAATGAAATAGAGTAACTAAACTTATGCTGTAAATGCTTTGCACACCACTTAATAATGATGGTTGAATGTTTACTATGTGCCAGGCATCAAGCTAAGCATTTTATTGCGTATTTTCACGCTTAATCTTCAAAACCCCACAAGGTAGATATTACTATTCCCATTTTACTTTGAGGAAGCTGAGCCTTACAGATTAAATAACTTGCTTAAAGTACTACAGCTGGTGCACTTGTGCTCTTAACGACAGTTCAACTGTAGTGTCCCTAATTGTCAACAAGGAATAAGGATGTACAAGGTTGTAAAGATAAACTAGACAGTTCCTTGAGAGAGGAGCTGGGCATCCTTCATCTTTGTGCTCTTCTTGCACAGTACTGAGCACAGGGTGCTCAGCTTTTGTTGAATGAATAATGAACGGATACATTTTAAACTGATAAATGCTAAAGTATAATTTTTACACCTCCTGCAATCTGAAGTTCATGCCCACCTTGTGGCCCTTGAGCTGGATGAAAAAGTCTTAATCCTTGGTCTGTTTAGTCTGTTGTTAATTTGAGTTGCCCTTCTCTGGACTTTATGTAGTTCCTTACTGTATATCCTGGGAGGCGTGTGCCATTCCCAGGCTCCAATGTCTGAATATTGAAAAGCCACCCCCAAGATCATGATCACTTTCTTCCTAAATCTTTTACTGCAGCTCCTACCAGTCACTTGGCACTGAGGAGACAGAGATGAGTCTCACACACACAGTGCCCTGCCCTAAAGAAACTCACATTCTAGGAGAGATAGGCAAATAAATACGTAGCTAAAGGAGCGTGGAATGAGGACTGTAATAAGAAGCACACAGTAAGTTGGGTGCAGTGGCTCACACCTGTAATCCGGCACTTTGGGAGGCCGAGGCGGGCAGATCATCTGAGGTCAGGAGTTCAAGACCACCCTGACCAACATGGTGAAACCCTGTCTCTACTGAAAATACAAAATAAGCTGGGCATGGTGGTGCATGCCTGTAATCCCTGCTACTTGGGAGGCTGAGGCAGGAGAATCACTTGAACACGGGAGGAGGAGGCTGCAGTGAGCAGAGATTTTGCCATTGCATTCCACCCTGGACAACAAGAGTGAAACTCCGTCTCAAAAAAAAAAAAGAAAAGAAAAGAAAAAGAAACACACAGTTTTCCCTGAGCTCTGGTTACTCCAGAGTAGGTTTGGACAGTCAAAAATTTCCCCTGGAGTGATAGCCTGGGTTGAGATCCAGAAAATAAATTGGAGTTAGCCAGAAGCCATGAGGGGTCAAATCAAATCATGAAATAAAACGTCTCCAATTCCTCAGAAGCCCCCCTACCAATCATTACCCATTCCTTCCTCCCAAAGGGTAAACCACTTTCTGCCTTCTAATATCATAGATTGGTTTTCCCTGTTTTTGAATTTTATATAAATGGAGTTATAAAGTACGTATTTTTTTGTGCCTGGCTTCCTTTCCTTAGCAATATGTTTGTGAGATGTATTCATGTTGTATGTAGTGGCCATTTTTCATTTTTCCTTGCTGTGTAGTATTCCGTTGTACAAACGTACCACAATGTATAATGGTGCTGTGATGGATATTTGTGTATGTATCTTAGTGCACTTGTGCATGAATTTTTGGGAGTATATACCTAGAAGCAGAATTGCTGGGTCATAGGTAACGTGTATAATTTAGTAGTTAACACTAGACTGTTCCAAAGTGACTGTAGCAATTTTTTTTTTTTTTTTAGACACAGTCTCACTCTGTCGCCAGGCTGGAGTGCAGTGGCACGATCTCGGCTCACTGCAACCTCCACCTCCTGGGTTCAAGCGATTCTCCTGCCTCAGCCTCCCAAGTAGCTGGGACTATAGGCACACGCCACCACATCCAGCTAACTTTTGTATTTTTACTAGAGACAGGTTTCACCATGTTGGCCAGCATGGTCTCGATCTCTTGACCTTGTGATCTGCCCACCTCGGCCTCCCAAAGTGCTGGGATTACAGGCATGAGCCACCACGCCCGGCCAGTGGCTGTAGCAATTTATGTATGCACCAGCAGCCTGTGAGAATTGCTGTTGCTCTGCTTCTGAGCCAACTCTTAGTATTGCCAGTCTTTTTCGTTTAAGGAATCCTGAAGCCTCTACAACAATATCTCAGTAGTAATTTCACTAACAACTAATGACTAATGAAGTTGAATTATTTTTCCATATGTGTGCCATTTAGATATCCTCTTTGTGATATCTTTTTGTGTTCAAATCTTCTACCTATTTTTCTATTTGGCTATGTTTTCTTATTTGTAAAGTTCCTTATATATCCTGGACAGAATATAACACTGGAAAGTTTCTAATTTTAATGTAGTCCAACATATGCATTTTCTCTCTTGCAGAACATCTCAGTGTTGGACAGACATTATTGCACATCTCAATATTATAGCTTTATAATTCCGTTTTGTTTTGTTTTGAGATGGAGTCTCACTCTGTCCCCCAGGCTGGAGTGCAGTGGCGCGATCTCCACTCACTGCAAGTTCCGCCTCCCAGGTTCAAGCCATTCTCCTGCCTCAGCCTCCCATGTAGCTGCGACTACAGGCGCCCGCCACTGCGACTGGCTAATTTTTATATATTTAGTAGAGATGGGGTTTCACTGTGTTAGCCAGGATGGTCTCGATCTCCTGACCTCGTGATCTGCCCGTCTCGGCCTCCCAAAGTGCTGGGATTACAGGCATGAGCCACAGTGCCTGGCCTTGTTTTTATCATATAGATCTGCAATGCATCTAGAACTTATTCTGGTGTATGGTATGAGGTAGGAGCCAAGTTTCATTTTTTTCTATATGGATATACAATTGACCCATCACCATTGATTGAAAGCATTATCCTTTCCTCACTCCTCTGTTTCACCTCTTTGTCATAAATCAAGTGTCCATGTACGTGTTTTCTGGTTTTGGTCTCTCTATTCTGTTTCATTGGTTTCATACATTTACATCACTGTCACACTACCTCTGTAGCTATAGCATTAGTCTGAACCCAGTAGTATTTTGTTTGCAGATTTCTTGTAGAAAGCAGTTAAGAGCTTTGGCGCTACACACAGGGCAGAATAAGGAGTCTAGGTTCAAATGCTGATCCTTCCACTCCTTATCTGTAAAATCTTGAGCGAGTTAACCTCTCCATAAACTTCAGTTTTGTTTGTATGAGGATGTTATGGGGCTATTTATGCCATAGAGTTGATGAAGTGGCTCCATGAATTGAAAGTGCTTAGTACAGTCTGTCACACTGTTAAAGAAAACTAAATATGGCCTGAGAAGGGCTCTGTCCTTCTATATTTGAGTCCTTGTGGATGAACTGTAACCTAGCTTTATAGTCAGACAAATTTGAAAACCTAACTTAATAGTATATACCTGTAACAATAGCTGAATGTTGGCCAATCCCAGCGGCCATACTTCAACAACTCATAGACTGCTGAATGTTCAAACTGTGTTCAAATAAGGCAAACACTGAGCTTTAACCAATCTCGCTGTTTCTGTACCTCACTTTCGATTGCTGTACCTTACTTTATCTTTTTGTCTGTAAATTTATTCTGATCACAAGTCACTCGTGGTGTCTCTGTGAGTCTGCTGTGATTCTGGGAGTTGCCCGATTTGCGAATCATTCATTGCTCAATTAAACTCCTTTAAACTTAATTTGGCCGAAGTTTTTCTTTTATCAGATGGTGTCAGGAGTGAGATCCAAAGTGGAGCTTCTAGCGACCGCCAGGAGCACTGAGTGAACATGCAAGGTACCTGCAGGACCCACTTGTGTCCATCGATCTCTCACAGCACCTGGGGATCACAGGTAAGCTTCCTCTCGGATCTCTCTTTCCTTTCCCTTTTTTTATCTTTTCTATTACTCAGGGCAACTAGCTTGCCCAGAGACCACGTGTTGAAACCCCTAGTCAGAGACTGGATTAAAGATGATGGGGCCCATCTGAAGGCAAATATAAACCTTGCCAGTATGATACTGGGTGCTAAGCAGAGTGGCTGATGTCTATGTTTTATCACATGTATTTTGCTCTGGTCAGAAAAAAAAATTTTTTTCCTTTATGATGCAGCTTGGCCCCCAGTGCGATGGTGTGGCAAGCTGGGTCACTGGGGCCACTGAGGGAAAGGGAACCCAGAAGCCTGGCATGCTGGCAAAAGGATAAGAATTTCTTACCGGATTTTTGGCTTCTCTCTCTCTGTGCAAATGGTTGAATGAATGGTAACAATCACTGTTTATTTACCTATCTCTTCTGTAAGGTTTTGATTAACGTGAAAAAAATTCTCAGACTAGTCTTAAACTGATGTATTTGTGCTATGAATTTGTTTTTCTGGGTCAAGGGGTACCTTAGGATAAAACATGGGCTTAGGACCCCATAAGCTCGCTGGTCAATAACAAACTTTCCGGCAGGTCCCTGAAACAAACAAACAAAAAAACTGGATGGGGTCTCCATCTTGTTTTATGTCCTTGGGAGCTTGACCTTGTAACCACATGGCAGTACTTTCTCTTGGTCTCCACTTCCCAGGGAACAGGAATTTTACGGTTTATGCATAGTTAGCTCTAAAAATTAAAGCCTCTGCAAGCTCAAAATCAACTACTCTAGACTCCTGGGAAGGGCAGTAGAGACTGCTCTGTGCTGTGGCTCACTGGCCTTTCACACTGGCAGTTCCAGTTTCATTCCCTGCTTAGGAAGTAAGTCCTTTCTGGTTTAATATCTGCATAACCTTGTCTAGTCTTTTCTCCTCCACAGACTATCTTAAATTTTCCTTCCTTGAGCACCTAGGAGGTTACCTTTGGTAAAGTTCAAAAGCCAGAAATATCAACCATTTGGCCTGAGTAAAATCAGTAATAAGAAATTTTAAGGCCAAGGCCGGGCGCGGTGGCTCAAGCCTGTAATCCTAGCACTTTGGGAGGCCGAGACGGGCGGATCACGAGGTCAGGAGATCGAGACCATCCTGGCTAACACGGTGAAACCCCGTCTCTACTAAAAAGTACAAAAAACTAGCTGGGCGAGGTGGCGAGCGCCTGTAGTCCCAGCTAGTTTTTTGTACTTTTTAGTAGAGACGGGGTTTCACCGTGTTAGCCAGGATGGTCTCGATCTCCTGACCTTGTGATCCGCCCGTCTCGGCCTCCCAAAGTGCTAGGATTACAGGCTTGAGCCACCGCGCCCGGCCGCCTCCCTTCTTATATGAAGTATTGTGGGTGCCTCTTTACCATTCTGAAATGAAACTCACAGATAATATAACCAACCCACAGACATGATTAAAGATGTATTTTCATAATTGTCATATGAAGGAGAAAGAAAAAGAAAGCAACTGATAATGAATAAAATGAAATGTATTTCAGTCCATAAATATTTGAGCATCACTTCATTAGGAAAACTTTGTAAAGTTTAATTACTCCCAGCTTTTAGCTATAAACAGAAGCCCTGAGAATGTGAGAAGTGACATGCAGGTGGATACAAGGTATTATTCTGGTGAGTCAACTACCTGAGATGGTTTTCTGAGAGAGGAATATTTCTTGACAAAATTCTACACTAAACAAAGTACATACATGTAAACGACATTTACATAGTAGTTAAATTCCTGGCAGCACAGCTCCACCTCTCCCTTTGCCCATTCAAACTTCGCTCCCTTCCCTTCACAGGAGTTGATCCCAAGGGTGCTTTTTAATAAAAGCCCTACAGCCTAAACTACATGGCAG